>NC_054701.1:2162407-2232339 GCF_016097555.1 Gigantopelta aegis
ATCCACAGTAGAAAAAAAGTTTTCTTTATTGATTTATTAATCAGCGGTTATTGGGTGTAAAACATGCGGTAATTCGGACGTGTATAAGTAGTAAGGAGGCCTACCGGGAGTCATGACCTACTTTTCAGTGACCTTGACCTTGATGACGTCACGTGACCTCGTCCTACTGGCCCTGACCTACTTAGACTGGCCTTGACCTTGATGACGTCACGGACTACTGTACCGTGTGCAACGTCCTACTGACCCGGCCCCGACCTACTTAGACTGACCCTGTCCTACTTAGTCTAATCCTGACCTATTTAGCCCGACCCCGATCCGTCTTACTTAGCAACGCCCGTGCTATCCTGTCTGTAGGATCCCTTGCTACTAATGGGAAAGTGCAGGGGGGTTTTCCTCTCTAAAACTGTCAGAAGTATGTTTCACATCCAATAGCCAATGATTCATAAATCGAGTGCTCTAGTGGTGTCGTTAACCTACCACTTCTAAGGACTCTGCCCGACGCGAGGTAGTGTATTTATTTTTAGCGCCCTGAATGATGAATGGTTATCACTGTTTACATCCGGGAAGCGGTGGTATCTTGTGTTGGCAGTCTCTAAATAAAATACTCTTCGGAACTAGAAGTTACATTCTTAAAGACGTGAAATAAGAAATGATTTAAATAGGTGTAAAATAGAATTGTCGTCCCACTATGTCTCCCGCGCTAGCGCATTCACAAGATTATTATTAACTGACCTATTTCGTCACTTCATTCCGCGCTTCGCCGCTCGCACATATAATGGTTTAAATGACAGATTTTGTTGATGTCTCGGTAGCTCAGTCGTTAGCGTAGTCGACTTTAGCGTGAAAGGTACGTCGTTCGTATCTCATGTGGGGAAATTATATTTTTCTATTATTTTTAAAACAAAATAATAATTTATAGTTTGTTTTTATTTTACTTATTTACTTACTTATTTATTTGTTTATTTATTTATTATGTTACGATTTTTTTTTCAAGCATCCTCTAATAACCCTGTGGGGACGGGACGTAGCTCAGTGTTCCCTTGATGTGGGTCGGTCTGGTATATATCCAGCCAATGCTCCACAACTGGACAACGGTATGTACTATCCTGTCTGTGGGATGGTGTAGGATCCCTTGCTGCTAATAAAAAAAAAGAGTAGCCCATGCAGTGGCGACAGCGGGTTTTCTCAATCAATATCTGTGTGGTCCTTAACCATATGTCTGACGCCATATAACCGTAAATAAAATGTGTTGAGTGCGTCGTTAAATAAAACATTTCTTTCTTTCTTGTATAACCATAAATAAAATATATTGAGTAAATAAAACATTTCCTTCCTCGTAAAATAAAGATTAATTGAATACAAATATTTTGTTTTGTTTTAGTCATAGGAAAAGAAAGACATATTTGTCTCGAAGAAAGGAATGTTTGTTAAGAAGAAAGGCATATGTATTAAGGAGAAGAAAGGAATAATTGTTAAGGAGAAGAAAGGGATGTGTGTGTGTGTGTGTGTGTGTGTGTGTGTGTGTGTGTGTGTGTGTGTGTGTGTGAAAGAGAGTGAAACATCCCCAGCCCATTGCTTTGAAGAAAGAACGCGTGACTGCAACTGAACGCTCCGACCTAAACTATGATCTTTTAGCTGCATTTTAAACACAAGTATTTCCCTAGAGTACAAGCCTTTTTACAGGGCTTTTTTAATTACCAAATAGGTCAATACAGTGGTCGATCTAGAATCGATACCCGTCGGTGGCCCATTAAGCTATAGCCAACTAGTGTATTATGTCTGGTATATCAAAGATCGTGGTATGTTCTGTCTTGTACACACAGCTCTTGCTACTATAAAGTAGCGGTAGAAATATCCAATCACAAATCTAGTCATAGAGTAAAAAACTCAAAAAACAAACGCAATGGTTTGGTTTTTCATTTATTTCTAAATTACAAATCACTGACACATATATAAAATGGACACACACTGGGTTACATCGAGAGGCCTTAAGGGCGACATGTGAATAATATGAGTGTTCATTTCTCTTCATCATCGTCGTCCTCCTCATCGTCGGTATCGTCGTCGTCTTGTTCATCCAAATATTCGCCGATCCATGAACGATACTGATTTAATTTAGAACGAATCTGTGGTCTCACATCTTTGTCTGGATTCACAAACTGTAAAAATTTTCTGGTGTTGGGACCTTTGTCAAAGTAATGCATATAGGTCAGAAAGCGAGAGTACGTGTCTTTAAATAACTTCCATTGCAATGTCTTCATGTTTCTTTCAATGGCATCTTGGGACATGTTTTTTTTCTTCGTAGCGTTTCCTCTTGCTTTGGAGATAGTCACGATTGATGTCGAATTCACGTTCCACCATGAGACGAATGCCTTCGTTTTCCAGGTCGGGCGACGGCTCTTCTTCTTTTTCATTTCCCTCTTCGCACGTTTTCACGTGTCGCTGCAAGTCGCTTCCGTCTTTAAAGACCAGACCACACGTATCGCAAGACTGCATTCTCTTGACTTTTTTCAAATAGGGTTCCACCTCATCTTCTTCTTCGTCGTCACTTTCGTAGGCGGGTATGCCTGGTAATTTTCTCTTGAATGCGTTTCTTTGCATGATTTGCATGTAGAGCTCTTTCTTCGTCGGTGGCTGCAACTCTTCTGAGACATTCGCCGTTACGTTCGTGCTTTTATACCATTCGGACGCCCCCGTCTGTAAACCATTAGGCCGAAGACGCCAATGTTCGGGCGTGGTCGGTTTCAAGTCCACCAAGAGATATCCGTAGGGCCTGTGGGTAGCTTCCTCAAACCGCTGCATGAAATGACGAGTATTTCCAGGATACATCTGCTGTGCCAAGGTTAGGACTTGCTGCTTGTCGATGGGGTTGTTAAACAGTGCCAGGTAATGACAGTTTCTTCTCTGTGTCGGGTCCTTGCTGTGATACAAGTTCTGGTTGATGGCAGTCACAGAGAGGTTTCTGTGGTGACTTCCTTCCGTGAACAGGTCGGTGATGCGAGGGTCTTTTCCAGCTGTAGACATCAGGTCGTCCAACACGATGAGATTTCTGACTCTCGAATCCAAATAACGACCCTTTTCCAAATTCTCGGGTATGCCTTGAACAAATTTCACTCGAGCAACCATTTTGATCGTATCATAGAGGGGTTGCCATCGTTTGTAGAGCCAGATGATGCGCTGGGGAGGCGGCTGGATTTTACCATCCCTTAGCAGTTTGTACAACAAAACTGTCTTTCCACACGACGTGGGTCCCGACACGATCATGGTGAACGGATGTAACGATCTTAGGGGCTGCTGCTGCAGCGGAGCAGGAGCTATAGGAGCCCTATGAGCAGGAGCTATAGGAGCCAGAGGAGCAGGAGCTAGAGGAGCCAGAAGAGCTGTAGGAGCCGGAGCAGGAGCTATAGGAGCCAGAGGAGCAGGAGCTATAGGAGCCCTATGAGCAGGAGCTATAGGAGCCAGAGGAGCTATATGAGCCCTAGGAGCCAGAGGAGCTATAGGAGCCAGAGCAGGAGCTATAGGAGCTATAGGAGCCAGAGGAGCTATATGAGCCCTAGGAGCCGGAGCCAGAGGAGCCGGAGCTATAGGAGCCATAGGAGCCTGGAGTTGAGCTGAATGGAAGGTCTTCCAATGACGTAGCATATTTGATGGTTTTGAAAAAGTCTTTGGACATACGGGACACGATCTTTTGTTCATGACATGTTCCGGAATAAACCAATTCTGATTCATGATGTTGATTGTTGAAGTGTTCGACGTGAACTGACGATGTTGAAACTGCCATGCCCCCTTTTATAGCCTTCTCAGAAATGCTTGTGCCGTTTTTGCCCAGTCTGCTCTCGTCGTTTCTGTTCCACGCCACTCTCTTGACGTTTCCGTTTCTGCTCGGCCTTGGCTTGCTCTACCACTTGTTGTGTTGGGGAGACCATGACGACTTTGGGTGTCGGGGACTTGTTCTGTTCCTCTTTTTCTTTTTTCCACGTGGGATCGTAGAGTTCTAGACATCGATCCACACTGTACATGATCTGACTTTTCCCACCACGTTGCACTGGAAAATGAGGTTGAAGTTTACCTTCTGCCTGCAGTTTATAGAAACGGGTCCACTTATCCACGTCGGGTACATATAACTTGTACTGGTCTGACATGTTGCTCCTCTGAAAGTTCTACCTCAAATGACGAGTTTTCCAAAACTATTTTACTTATATACCTTATGACGCATAAAGATATGGTACAGGAATGTTTGAATGTGTATGATACGTATGAGCAGTGTCCCTCCTCCCAAGCACAAATCTCATCGTGCGAGCTCCCAAAAATAATCGTTACCAAAATATTACCCTTTACCAGTGTTACTACCATTGGGACACGTCCAGAGACACACTCATGGACCCAGGACATAAATAAGAAAGCAAAACCTGTTATTCACGGTTTTATTCACAACATACAACATGATAACATAGCACACAAGTGTCTAAAACATTTAATGTCTGAACAGGTTGTTCACATAAGGACATCTTGGAGAGAGTCTGTAATGTTCCATCACTGGGTCGTCTGTCTTCTTCCATCGGTAGACGCGAAGTCCGCAACAGTAACAGGTGATGGCATCGTGGTCTCCCGTGTAGTAGAAACCGGCCTTGGCAAGTTCTTTTGGTTTTTGACGTAATTGTATGGGCCACCGAGCATACGTCAGCATCCGGGCATAGAAATGTCTCATTTCGGGACGATGACAGAACACGTAACGTCTCGAATAGCAATCTTCCTCACAGGCAGCATCTGTTTCACAGGCAGCATCTGTTTCACAGGCAGCATCCGTCTGATCTGTGGGTTCATCCACGAGTTCGCCATCTTCAGTTCCAACCCCAATGTCACGTGTAGCATCCGTTTGATCCATGAAATGTTCTTCTTGTTTGGTAGCCACTCTTTTGATTGTATGTCTTTCTGAACATTTGCAGACCAAGACGTCGTCCTCGTCGCTACTGCTGCTGCTACTAAGACTGCTCGAATATCCCGATGCCACCTTCTTCGTTCCAGATAGAGTGCAACAAGACACAAGAATGTCAGAATCATAAAACACGTCTGTTCTCTAGCAGTCACAAAGCAAATGAAGTGTAAACCATAAATCCATTCTTTTATACCTTCGAGTTCATCCAAAACAAAACTCGTTCACCACTGGTGACACTCGTTAGGGTTGCAGAAGTTACACTGAAGAAATCCCATCTGGTTTTGATGGTCGTCTTGCATGGCGCAGGGCACAATCGAGTTCAGCTCTGGTACAAAGTCACACATGACTGTGAAACAGCCTTTCAGTTTCTCCCATTGTTGTAGAGAAAGGAATATTCCCTTCTTCGAAGGTTTCACGGATTTAGTTTCTTCACACCACCACCACTGACGCAGGTCCACCCCAGCAAAGTTCTTGTCGACGCTGACATGGACGTTGACACCAAGGTGTCTGAACAATGTTTCGTCTTTCCCCTGGTTTAAAGTTGAAATCGTTTCGTCAATTTGGCTTTTACATCCACACAGTTCGATCCACTGTTTAAGACTAAGGACAATACCTCGCTTGGTGGGGAAAGTTTTCCCCTTGTCACTTTCAAATTTCCTTATGTGAATAGCAGTGTCCCCTTTCCATAACTTGGCCACCACGTAGACGTTAGTTCCAAGTTCTAGACGACATCTCACTTCATCACTTGTGGAACAGGCCATCTCTGGATTGAACGTAGATCTGATCGTTTTCGGCGAGCGAATGACAATTAAACCGTATCTAGCCTTTTTATACTCTTTCGTGCCAGTCTAAGTAGGTCAGGGGCCGGTCTAAGTAGGTCAGGGGCCGGGTCAGTAGGTCAGGGCCGGGTCAGTAGGACGTTGCACACAGCACAGTAGGCCAGTCTAAGTAGGTCACGGTCAGTCTAAGTAGGTCAGGGCCGGGGTCAGTAGGACGAGGTCACGCGACGTCATCAAGGTCAAGGTCACTGAAAAGTAGGTCATGACTCCCGGTAGGCCTCCTTACTACTTGTATAGTCTTAAATGTTTTCATTAGTAAGGGATTTGGTTTTTTAGCATATACCATCGCCTTCGATATAGTCGTGGTGTACTGGCTGGCACGAGAAATAGCCCAATGGGCCCACCGACGGAGACAGTAGAAAATAAAATACACAACAAAACAAAACTGAACATTATATATTTATTTGGCAATAAACGTATTGGAAGTGTTAATCTAGACCTAATTTAAACAAAGAAAGACACGTGATACAGATCGACTGTCAGACAAGTACTTCCTTTATAGTACAATGTCAGTATAAATTATACTGACATTGTGTATAAACGTCTGTTATTAACAAACATCCCTTCAATGGTCTTTTACTAAGATATTATTTTAGATACACTACTGGAGTTTGTTTTCGTTTTCACTCTTTAACTAAAACTTAACTTTCATCAATTTGTTTTTGCTTTTTCAGTTTCATAATTATGTGGACGCCTAAACTAAGGTTAATCCTAGATCTTTAAATACGTGTATTTATTAATGTGAATACAAATTAAACTAGGAATCGTGCATGTTGTGTTTTCTGCTATTGTGTGAAAAGGTCATGTGCTGGCAATCAAAGATCAGTCATGTTGGTTGATGGTGAGCCTTAGGCACTATTGTTTGTCTTTACCCTTTATGAGAAAAACGTGTCTGTAGACTCAAGTTGGTGCTTCTGACAGAGAAACATATATATACGAAACTGGCTACAAGAAAACGAATATCCACACACTGAACCTAGCGAGTGTGGTTGATGTTAAACAAGAAATAAGGTTCCTGTTTCATGGGCGTACATAGGATTTTGAAAAGGGGGGTTCCAATACATAGGATTTTGAAAAGGGGGGTACCAAAACAGATTGCAGAGATATTGGGCATATATTTCTATGTTGTGTAAATATAATAATGTCAGATATATTAAATTATAAAAAAAGCGATTTCAGGGGGGGGGTTCGGTCGAACCCATCGAATCCCCCCCCCCCTCCCTCCCCTATGTACGCCCATGTGTTTGAGTGTGGCCGAGGCATGTCACATGACGTCTGGTTCACAACGGACGGGGTGATTGAAAACATATTATATTGCATATAATATAGATATATACACAAAACGATTGGGCACAACGAGTGTAGAGCTCAGTTTGAGTCTCACCCGACAGATCACCTAGTAAGGCAATGATTTGGCATTATCTGCATTTAAATCAGTTCCTTTAGTCTTAGACCTGCCATTATTTATAAATGATTAATCCGTAAGTCTCTCTCTCTCTCTCTCTCTCTCTCTCTCTCTCTCTCTCTCTCTCTCTCTCTCTCTCTCTCTCTCTCTCTCTCTCTCTCTCTCTCTCTCTCTCTCTCTCAACTGCATCTACCACCTTCACATCTATAACCTCTACATAACCACATACATGGTAATTTCTAAAACCATCCTGAATGAGTTACTTAATTCGTGGTCAGACTTAAAGTCACCACAACACTGTTACTATAAATGTTATGTTAAATCGCACTGGCTGTGAGCTACTGTAAAAGACAGGCGTTTTGACATCGGTATCTACAACACCTGGATCTCATGCGGCTGCACAACGCGGGATTTTCTATTAGCCAGGTTCGCCACGCCAATTGCCGCAGTGTGGTGTCACGCTACACCCCGGGAGAGGGGTGCGCCACTAAACGAAACGAGCCTGTCCTTGAATAGTTGTCAGCGCCCCCTGACTTAACGAAGACACGCAGAACACAAAACTCGGACAGACTGGTATTGGGCAATAACTCGTCAGATTGCAGATAACAGCTTCCAATACACGCTATCATTGTGGATGGTAAGGCCCTAAACTTGCACCGGGTGTCTTCTGTAATGTGAACTATACGGTAGGTAGATATTTTAACACAATTTAAAGTTAATTTAAAGGGACTGTTCTGAGTTTTTAAACAAGTTTTTTTTTTTTTTTTTAACGACACCATTAGAGCACATTGATTATTAACCATCGGCTATTGGATAATTTGGTAATTGTGACGTATTATAGTCTTAGAGAAGAAGAAAAAAACCCGCTACATGTTTCCAGTAGTAGTAAGAGATCTTTCATATGCACGATCCCACAGACAGGATGACGCATACCACAGTCTTTAATATACAAGTCGACGCCATATAACCATAAATAAAATGTGTTGAGTTCGTCGTTAAAATAAACATTTCTTTCTTTTTATCCATGAAGCGAGTACAGCGCAACATATCTATAGGGCCTACACAAATTATACCAATTTTATGCCAATAAGATATTGTTGACCTAATTTCCAAAGAAAAAACGATTTTTGTAATATTTTCGATTTAATGTCAGGACTTTAGATCTGACTAATTTGGGCATAATATATATTGTTTTATTGTTCTGAGCATAGGCCTAACGATATCTTTAAGGAGCACATTAATTGAGGATATGATATGGAAGCGATTTGAAGAACTGTATACTAGTATTCAGAAATGCATTTCAGTTCTTTCAAGTTTCTTAGTTCAAATTGTTTAGTAGTCGATATACATGTTTACAATTAATTTGGGTACAGTTTTGGGAATATTTATTTGTTGTGACTTTGATGCAGTCTAAAACACTGACTTGACTACATCCTCATCTAAGAAGTAAAAGTTTTCACTTGTCAATAGAAATGTGTATTGACAATAGCCCAAGTATGACCGTGGTTCAAACTACACGACATATTTAAACAATATTTGGATATATATAATTTACATGGTATAAAAAGGTGCATTAGAATTTATAAAGGTATACAGAATCATCAAAAATATTAACGTGCGATAATTACAATATCACCAGCTATTTTACTCACATTAAAGTTAAAGTTTGTTTCGTTTTGTTTAACGACACGGCACTAGAGCACATTGATTTATTGATCATCGGCTATAATATGATGGATGTCAAACACTGGAAATCTTAACATATAGTCTCTCTCTTTCTCTCTCTCTCTCTCTCTCTCTCTCTCTCTCTCTCTCTCTCTCTCTCTCTCTCTCTCTCTCTCTCTCTCTCTCCGTGTGCGTGCGTTCATAAACAAGCCTACAGTTTAAAAACTTGTGCCTAATCAAGTTGTTTTTCCGAAAGAATAAAATATGTTTCAATCAATCTCTCTATTAAAAGTTTCAATTCACTTTTGTTTTTAAATAAGAAAGCACAATACAGGTTTAATTAACTTCCACATTTGGTAGAACGTGTAAAACGTGTAGTAATATATTTTTTTTAAATAAGCCTACATCTATTTTGCTTGGCACACGATTTTGGCCTCTACTCAGTCTGATAAAGATTTCTTGCGCTACTAACTCAGACAGTTAACCTTGACCTTTATGACCCCGGTCATATGACACCTCCCCCGACATGACGTCACATACTCTGTTGACATTCTGTACCGCCATCTTTGCGACTGGAGCCGGAAAAATTACCAAAGAATCGTTGGAACTAAAACAATGTTGAGCTTTTTTATTGTCCCACCTGGGACAAACGGACCTTAATAGTTTGTCAGTTAACTGCAGGAACCTTTTGCAGCTCCTGTGAAAAGGTAATTACATAACTCGCATAACAAGAGTGTAGTGGTGTTTGTGATCTGTCTACCCATGATGTCGTTTTTCAATGTGGCTGAGTCATGGAAAATACAAATCTACGTTTTCTATACACCAAGGCTATTTTTTGTGTAACATTTACGCATTTTTTGTTAATATTATAGAAAACTATTATTTTAACTGCAGCCTTGATATGTTTATTTTACAGTCCGTAACAGTTTACCTTAAAACACTTGCCGTGACTTGGTGCCATGAGGCATATTTTATGAAACTGATGTAACCATAGATGTAAGCTGTGTTTGTGAGGTTTTGAGCCTTTTCATATGTAAGTAACATATAGTGTCATGGATGGTAGTTTTTGTTTTTATTTTATAAATAAAATAGAAAAATGTTAATTTATTGTCAAACAAGAGGCTTTTCACGGGCCTTTGAAAATTGATAATTTGCATAAACCATTTATGGGTTAGTCAAAACAAGTTGAGTGAATCTGTCATGACCATGTAAATGTCCTATATTTAATGTGCAAATAAAAATTGGTTTATGCAAAATAAAATTATCATTCTCACAATTTTGTGTGTCCTGTGGTAACTTTTTCACATTTACCTATATAGTACTCATGAATGACAAAATCAACTTTGGTCTATACATCTATATACTTACAGGTGGGAGGAGGTACCAGAAAAATAATGTTTGTTTTGTTTAACAACACCACTAGAGCACATTGATTTATTAATCATTGGCTATTGGATATCAAACATTTGGTCATTTTGACATAGACTTTAATTAGAGAGGAAACCTACTTTTTTATATTTGTAGTAAGGAATCTTTTATATGCAACATCCCACAGACAGGATAGCACCTACCATGGCCTTTGATATACAAGTCGTGATGTACTGGCTGGAACGAGAAATAGCCCAATGGCCCCAGTCCTAAACTGATCATGCATCAAACCAACGCTTTATCACTGTACCATTTGTATGCATGTGAAAATTGTGAACAGCCCCAAAAGTTTTTAAAAGATGTTCAGAATTCATTATATTAACTGTCCAGGGCTTCTATATTATGTTAGCCCCACTCCCATGGCTAGTTTTGGGATAGTCAAAAACTACTATTGCCATGCCCAATGGCTAGTGAAAAAAAGAGAACAAAGTCAAATATTGCAATTAAGTTGATTTTGTAAATTTATATGAATATCCTGCCCCCACCCAACCCCCCCCCCCCCCCAATGTTAGTGTTTTAAGCTTTATCTCCCCCTTTAGGTGACATATCTGATTATTACTATTATATAGTAAAATTGTATTAACTTAAAGTAAAGTAGGACTAGTGGATTTTGAATCGTGGCTAGTAAATTTTTCTAATCACTGATCTCATGGCTAGTGGATTTTATAAAAATTCTAGATTCCCTGACTGTCTATAAATGCAGACACTGTTTTCAAATCTTAATAATGTGCTTGAGTTTAATTTTTATATATATATGTATTATGGTGTTTTGAGTTTTTGTCATGCAAATGATTCTTGTTTCCAATCCTTTAGTTGTTTACCGGCCACGGTGGCGTCGTGGCAGGCCATCAGTCTACAGGCTGGTAGGTACTGGGTTCGGATCCCAGTCGAGGCATGGGATTTTTAATCCAGATACCGACTCCAAACCCTGAGTGAGTGCTCCGCAAGGCTCAATGGGTAGGTGTAAACCACTTGCACCGACCAGTGATCCATAACTGGTTCAACAAAGGCCATGGTTTGTGCTATCCTGCCTGTGGGAAGCGCAAATAAAAGATCCCTTGTTGCTAATTGGTAGAGTATCCCATGTAGTGGCGACAGCTGGTTTCCTCTCAAAATCTGTGTGGTCCTTAACCATATGTCTGACGCGATATAAGCGTAAATAAAATGTGTTGAGTGCGTCGTTAAATAAAACATTTCTTTCTTTTTTAGTTGTTTATGCAGTAAAATATGTTTTCATTTAAAACACTCATATTTCTCCACAAATGGTTTAGAGGGGCAGGCGCTCTGTATAACTAAATTGTCATCTGACTTTCACTTGAGTAGTGTGCAGCATTCTAACAACTAACAGTGCATCACATTTGTGGGTTTCCATTCCCAACCTAGACACTACTAGGTAACTTCATTCATGTATGTATATTCATTTGCCGTTCATACGTAGCAATTGCTTTAATTTAGTCTGCAGTCCCTAGAGACATCTACTGGTGTGAGTGCATACATACTGGGCTGTGTATAAAACTATTATTACAGATTTGATGATTGTTGTACAAGCCATTGGTGACCATCTGAGTGACAGTACGCTGTAGGTGAACTTTTCACATCTTTACCAACATCGTTGTCATTCCGTTTGGAGGATGAAAACTTACAAGTACTTTTCATTCTTGAAGTAATCCCAAAATGTAAGAACATCCTTACTCTGGAGTATAATATGTCCATCACCCTATAACACTCCCCCCACCCCCACAGGTATGTTTGACCACCTCAACAACTCAAGAACATGGCTAACTGTAGATTTGTATTGATTAAAATGAAGCTTTTTTTAAATATACACTGCTGAAAATGTGTCACTCACCTATTCCACCTCTTGTATTTGCCTTTACCCCATAGCATCACCCCTATATAATGTGGGTGTCTTCCCCAATGTGTGCCTATGTAGATCTGTTGGCTTGATAATTTACTGAAAATAGTTAATAATTCATGTTTATCACCAGAGATACATAGAGATACAATGAGGTGATTGGTGGGTGAATGATTAGCAGAGCCTACCGATACTTGTCTGTAAGTTGAACCCATGTTGGTCCCTGGTGAGCACCAGTAAATCACATCTTTTACTGTCACATTACACATGGTGATGATGATGTAATGCTGTGTATTGTCTGAAAACAACACTGACTGTCCCATTTCCTTTTAATCCTTTTAATTCCATCTCATTTCTTCCCAATATGGCAATTCCTCCTATCTTTCAATTTCTTTCGCTGTCCACCTCCACATCCCAGTCCTTGTCTCTCCAACTCTGGCATGTGCTTGTCTCTTGTGGCTATCCGTGCCACACACCTGTCATTCCCCATCAGCTTTTTAGCTGTGGACCTAGTCTGACCACTTCGAAGAGTGTTCAGTAGTTAGTTCTGGCATTGTTAAAAGACACATGTTTCACCTACTATGGTCCCCTACTACCGGCTGTTGGTAGTGCCATGGGTCAGACCTGGCTGAAGAGAATTTTACTTTAATACCCAAACTAAATTTTGTGGGAAGCTTGTCATGTTTTTACATAAAAAAAGTTTTTTAAAATGTAATTCTGGACAAACTGCACATTGATTAGATTTAACAAGTTGATTAGACATACCGAATAATGGCATGTAAAATATTACTTAAACACAGGTTGTACAGTGTAGAAATGTAACCGTGGAAAGATTTCCACCCACACCCGTTCATAATTTGTACACAATCTATATGTAGGCAGGAGTCAAAACACACAGCCATGAGCAAAGTTTACTACTGTTTTGTCTTACCATTGAACTATGTGTTTGCACATTGTATATGGGTTACGAATAAATGAATATATGCTCTGTAGGAACAATATGTAAAGTGTGGGGGGTCGGGTTGGCACTGCTATGGAGAGCTGAGAGCAAACGCACATTTTGGGAGGTTTTCTATTTACCTGTGTAGTAGTTCTGAATAGGTAAAGTTTGGTTGATGTGTCTCCATACGGTACTTGTACCATCTAACATTGTGACATAGTTAAAGACTCTTCTGGGTAGCATGGTCTTAAAAGTTTGTTTTGTTTAATAACACCACTAGAGCACATTGATTAATTTTTGCTATTGGGTCAAACATTTTGGTAAGACTGACTCGTAGTCATCAGAGGAAATCTGCTACATTGTTCCATTAGCAGCAAGGGATCTTTTATATGCACTTTTCCAGAGACAGGACAGTACATTCCACGGCCTTTGACCAGTTGTGGTACACTGGATGGAATGAGAAAAACCCAATCAGTTGAATGGATCCACCGAGGTGGAGCATAGTTTTATACCAAGTGTGGACCTATAAGAACAGGTGATGTTAACCAGGGCTAGAAACAGCCAGACACCAGGCCAAAGTCCTGCTTGGCGACTTTAAATATTTAAAACTAGTGGTGTTAGTCACCCCCCAAAATTTATATGGTCGATCTTCTTTCTGTAACATATTATTCCCTATTAATCATTGTATGACATATATTTATTCCACATTAAAATCTTACTCATGGTTTGCAAAACTTAATGAGTCGACTTACCATAATTTGCCTACTTCAATTTATAAACAGTGATTTTGTAAACCATTAGGAAGATCTCATTACAGTATTGTGTATGTTGATATCTTTGCTATCTAGAAGTGGTTCTTCAAATCAGTATTACTTTATGTTTACTTTAAAAACATATTGATAATTAAACCTTTTCAGTTATAATTTAAAACAAACCTGAAATATGAATATTTCATGTTTGGGCTACCTAAAGCAAGTTTGGGTCACTGAAAATAAAAATTTAGTGGCCCAGAAATTTTATTTTGGGCCACCATATTTTTCTGATGAGTTTCGAGCCCTGCATTAACACATGCAGACCTGTACTATAATACACTGTCACAACTTTCAGGGTTTTATCATAGGTAACAATCTTAGACTCGTTCATTCTGTGACCTTTCTGTTCTCCCCAATGTCGACCAGCAGTCTGAAAGAAATGTCAAATATTTTTAGCCACATTTGACTCACATAGCTCTAAATAAATCCACTCATGTAGTGATCTGTTTGCAGCTCTATAAATAAATCCACTCATGTAGTGATCTGTTTGCAGCTCTATAAATAAATCCACTCATGTAGTGATCTGTTTGCAGCTCTATAAATAAATCTACTCATGTAGTGATCTGTTTGCAGCTCTATAAATAAATCCACTCACGTATTGACCAAGTTGCATTTTGTCTCTTCATTGTATATATAAATGATAAAATTGGAAAAACCTCATAAAGCTGTAATATGGTTTTAGACTTATGTATCTATAAATAGATCTGACAGTCACAATGCATTCATGTATTAATACCTATTTAGCCACAGTGAATACCACAGTGGAGTTCACGCTGACAGTGTGTTATCTGGGATAGCAGCCAGATGGAGCTGACCTTAAACTATCCCCACTGACAGCCATGTGACTGTTTACAAATGTTCATATCACCATTATTGGACATTGCACAACCAAGAACACCTAACGCTGATAGTGTGATTGTTTTATTAACACATCTTTGTCAGCATGTTATCTGCTGATTCCTTGATACTGCATTTAGGTGAACCTGTGGACCAGAGGTAGAGATATATGTAATGGTTAGTCATAATGTATTACTTTATCTAGACAGAGACATAAAAATTTTGAAGACTTAAATTTATATTTGATGTTGTGGATAGATCTAGTTAAATCTCGGTCAACAAAGTTTCACATATGTAGAGTTATTTCCTTGAAAAATTATTAATATTAAAACATGGTTAATTTAAAGAATATTGTGTTAGCCAGATACTTTAATGTAGTAGTCACGTTGTATAAATAATTAGCAGTTGGCTAGCTTACAATGGGCAGGGTGTGTGTTGTCAGCACAGTAATTTGACCTACTATATGGCCAACAAAATGGTGTTTGGCAATAAATTATAAACATTTATTAAAACTGCATTCTCCAACTTTCGTTTTTGTTGAACAAATATTCCGTCTTTCCATAATGAGAAAAATGACTGTTGATTAATGTTATCAAAAGAGCATTGCGAGTGTTGACTCAACAGAAACTTATGCACAGTGTATATGTATATATGTCCAGTGAAGTAATTAGTACACCGTAATATAAATAAATGACTGCAGCCGTCTTTCTTTAGTAGGT
Organism: Gigantopelta aegis; assembly: GCF_016097555.1. NCBI lineage: Eukaryota > Metazoa > Mollusca > Gastropoda > Neomphalida > Peltospiridae > Gigantopelta > Gigantopelta aegis. The sequence goes on from NC_054701.1 coordinate 2,177,844, forward strand.
CGTCTGCAGGTCACTTTGTCTTTGATATCCGTTCAGTGTTTACCGTTATCATCAAAGTAGTGATGAGCAGTTTATTAACTTGAAGTTACTGCTCCAGTTTAAATGACCATTGATGATCTGTTTACCATGCTGCCAGTAGATCTCGAGTTACTGCATGACATTCCAAGTAATCATATACAATTGATATATCACCATTTTACCCATTGTGCTACATGCATGTTGTCGTATCAATATTTTTACTATCGCTTTGAATTATAACACCTAATACAGGTTCAGGTATATATCTTTATTATCCACATAGTTCAAGATATTCAGGCAAATATATATAACCAGTATGACACAGGTGTGTCACAATGATTTCACATGCACAACAAATGACGTAATTTTTTTAAACAACGTTATAACTTAATGCGGCTTCCCCAGTCTTAAATTTATGTAAACGCTCACCAAAATGATGTCATTTTGGCAAATGACGTCGTTTCGTCGTCTCTTTCTAGTTACATTTGAAGCATTTTGAAATGGTTCAGCTTGTTATTCATAAAACTAATATTTGAATAATGTGGATAATAAGGAAATTATTACACTCGTGTGTGAATCATACTGATTTTACGAAACTCGTGTCAGGATTCATGTATTACCCTCCCCTTCCTCAGATAATACAGTAATCCTGACACTCATTTCATAAAATAAGTACGGTTCACTAGCTCATATAATAATCTCTATTTATCCTATACTGTTACTGATCAAGTTTAACTTTTATGCTCATTTACCCACTTTTCACAGAGGTTTCACTCTTGAATTTAAGAGATACGAAAAACTTTTGGGTCAGGTTGGGGACATATATTGCTTTAGCAGTACTCTCAAAATGCTTGGTATACAATAAATGCCCGGAAATATTTTGCCATGGGGGGAATCCCCTTTCAGAATGCTGCACTGTTAATATGTTATGGAGTTTAACAACTTGGTCTAGGCTAGACACGGGTTGTTATGGAATACATGGTATTTATTGCATGTCACAAATAAAAACAAAATTACATCAACATTCAGTAACAACAATATTCTCCATTAACAACCTACTCTCCCCTCTCAGTTAAAGAAAACAGAAAGAAACAAAATGATAGTGCTTAATACTTAGTGGTTCACAGTTTCGATATGTAGCAGCCATAAAGAATGTTGTAAGAAAAGTAAAAATAGCCGGGGCAATCTGCAGAAGAATAAACTCTACCCCAGCTTTCATCAGGTTTATGTCCCTCATGGAATGCTTTTGTTTATTTGTGAAAAGTTTTTCACATTGGACAAAAACTCAATACCTTAAAGTTGTTCTCATGTATTTCATGGTTCATTGACTATTACTTATTTGACTTCATTTCCATATGTAGATCTGTCCTGGTACAGAAACAATAAATAACAGTATTAGGTGAACAAAATGTCAGTCCTGTGTAAACGTTGATCGTAAACAGAATAATGTCACACTGACATGGCATTTGTATTTTAATATCTGTTTCGTTAAATATAGATTTCTTACAATCTAAATTGAGTGTACACAATGTGGTGTGTTTTAAAGTTTCAGCTCACTGATTACTTTGTATGAAAAGTTAGCACACAGTAGTTGATTATTGTTTACATCATACTTGTCTGTTTTTGGGTTGTTTTTTTTAACCCTGCTGTTACTCTTTCAGATCAACGCCAGACTACCGCATCGCGGAGGATTTATCCTTCATCATGGTACGTTGATATGTTTTTCGTGTTTTTTGGTTTTTGTCAGTTTTATGTACCGGGTAATAGTTAAAAAAAAGTTTGTTTTAACAACACCACTAGAGCACATTGATTGATCATTGGCTATTGGATGCCAAACATTTGGTATCTCTGACATAGTCTTAGAGAGGAAACCTGCTACATTTTTTTACTATAGATACATGTGTGTGTGCATGTATGTATGTGTGTATCGATGTGTGTATTGATGTGTGTATTGATGTGTGTATGCATGTGTGTGTGTATACATGTATGTATGTATGCATGTATGTATGTATGCATGCATGTATGTATGTGTACACATAATTTATGTTTATTAAACATCAGCACATTGAAGCAGGATCAAGTGGTCAGAGCTGTTAAACAGCACCTGCCTTTAGCAGCCAACTTTTGTAAAAGGACACTTTATTTTACTTCTGAGGTGATTGCATAATACAGTTTTTACTACTGGATATTTAAATTTAAAATATTCTTCTGTTAGTACTTATTAACTTAACTTAAATACAAATGGTTACTTTATTAACACATGAACATGCAACATGTCCATATCAATTCTTCATTATAACCACTGTGCATTTAGTTGTGTTAAGTGTGAATTCTGATAGTAATAGGTTTGTGATAGAGCCCATCTTCAACTTAAAAACTATTATTTTTTCTGATTGAGCTATTTTCTCAGACGCTTTCACTTCCATATAATATTACAATGTGTTTGTATGTACATGAGAAGGAATATGAAAATGATATCTGAGACAGTGTTTCATCTCTTAAATACTGAAATAAATGCCTATTTTAATAATGATTATGGACCGTATTTAATTTCAGAATAGGTTATTTCTATTTTTGTTTGATGATTTGATGTGTTTTTACATACTTGACACTGTCATAGTGTAAATCAGGGCTGCCTCGGACACTCGCCAAATTCACCACTTGCCAATTTTAAATTCATGTCAATAATTGATATTTTGTTAGAAAATAACTACAATTCTGCAATTGTGTAAGTTTAATAGATAATTTGTCAAATTGTTTTGCTTACCCAGAGCTAGCCCTGTAAATAGAGTGATGTTGTTTTGACTTAATGTCTGATGGATCTGTTTTGTGTTTGCAGGGCACGGAGGAGAGGAACAACTTCAGTGTGGAGCACATCAACAAGTCTGAGCTGTACCCAATGAAGTCGATCGTCTCTGAGGACGATGTGCTGCAGGTTCCCTATCCTCTGCTCTACGGCGAATACGTCCAGTTCCTCGGGCGCACGTCCGACGGAGTTATTGCCCTTTCCAACTTCCGCCTGCTGATCCGGCAGAAGAAATCGTTTGTGAATATTCCTCTTGGACTGATTGACTTGGTAGACACGCGGGAAATATTTTACCTCACCCTCTACTGTAAGGATGGAACGACTTACAGGTACGGATATCACTTGGCGTGATGTCATGATTAAATGTTTAAACAGTAGACTTGGTAGACACGCGGGAAATATTTTACCTCACCCTCTACTGTAAGGATGGAACGACTTACAGGTCCGGATATCACTTGTTGTGATGTCATGATTAAATGTTTAAACAGTAGACTTGGTAGACACGCGGGAAATATTTTACCTCACCCTCTACTGTAAGGATGGAACGACTTACAGGTCCGGATATCACTTGGCGTGATTTCATGATTAAATGTTTAAACAGTAGACTTGGTAGACACGCGGGAAATATTTTACCTCACCCTCTACTGTAAGGATGGAACGACTTACAGGTACGGATATCACTTGGCGTGATGTCATGATTAAATGTTTAAACAGTAGACTTGGTAGACACGCGGGAAATATTTTACCTCACCCTCTACTGTAAGGATGGAACGACTTACAGGTCCGGATATCACTTGTTGTGATGTCATGATTAAATGTTTAAACAGTAGACTTGGTAGACACACGGGAAATATTTTACCTCACCCTCTACTGTAAGGATGGAACGACTTACAGGTCCGGATATCACTTGGTGTGATGTCATGATTAAATGTTTAAACAGTAGACTTGGTAGACACGCGGGAAATATTTTACCTCACCCTCTACTGTAAGGATGGAACGACTTACAGGTCCGGATATCACTTGGCATGATGTCATGATTAAATGTTTAAACAGTAGACTTGGTAGACACGCGGGAACTATTTTACCTCACCCTCTACTGTAAGGATGGAACGACTTACAAGTACGGATATCCCTTGGCGTGATGTCATGATTAAATGTTTAAACAGTAGACTTGGTAGACACGCTGGAAATATTTTACCTCACCCTCTACTGTAAGGATGGAACGACTTACAGGTACGGATAGCTCTCTGCAGGGTTTCTAGATTATGGTAGCCCCACTCCCATGGCTAGTGATATTCAATGTTGGGTTAGTAAATAACTACTAGTCAAATGCTGCAGTTAGGTCTGTTTTGTATATATATATCCTGCCTCACATATTCCGTAAAACTGGCTTGGGCGAGATGGTCCGATTGACTCAAGAGTAACAGTTGCCGTCAAATGTTGGATGAGATACATATTTGTAACTATTATTTATCACCGTTAAATAAACAAATAACAAACACACTGGCAGAGGCGGAGGCCCTTTAGCCTACCTGTTATTGTTGCAATCACTACATTACATTGATATCTCGTGTATTTCAAGTTAAAAGCAAAATATGCCGACGCTCATGCGTAAAATGATTAAAGTAAACCGGCGAGGCCTGCCACGGCTCACTAATTGATTGGTGTTACATGCAAGGTTCATTCAGCTAACGATTATTGTAGTACAATTGTCTGTACTAGAAAGATAATTACCGATAGGTGCTAACTAAACAAAATGATAAGCTGGCATATGATCTAGGCTTTATTCATTCCACTTCCGAATTTATAATAACTTACTCTGTGACTGACGTGAAAGGGTTGATGAAAAATTTGTACATAAATAATTTTTTGTATTTCTTCGGACAGACTTAGTCATTCGAGCTAAATATGTTTAATTTTACAGTTCGGACCAATAAACTGGTTCGAGAGAAAGCTTCTGTTCGACCCAAGGGGTATTCGACCAATCAGCACCTAAATAAAAGGGTTTAATAGAACAAAAATCGGGACATTGTGCTCGGTTCGAGAATACCGGTAGGTTCGACCGTTGGGCGTTCGAGCCAATGAGATTCTACTGTATATATATATATATATATTATTTTTTGTTGATTCGTCGTATTCAATATAATCATGGTAAAAAAAAAATTGGTTCTGTGATTTTACCAACGTGCTACTGACATGGTACTGGAAACAATAATTTCTATGAAAGCCTGTTGCCTAACAGTTATGTTAAATAAAGCATAACTAGTTAACATAATGATGTAGGATATCAGCTTTATCCTGCAAGCCTCGCAGAATATCCCATTTGGCCTGGACAGAATAAAGCTGATATCCGATGTTGTTAACTAGTTATTGTTTTTATCCTGCAGTCCATAAAAATAAAGGGGAATAGCTATTATTTCAGCTACATTATATGATGACCTAGAGGTCAAGTGAGCGATTTTGTAACGTAGCTATTAAAAAATCATAATCTGCTAGTATTCGTTTATGACTTTGCTTTAATTGGTCATCATAGTCTGCCAATAAACATTGGTTGCAGGGTAAATATGTTTTAATGTTATGTCTATATTTTGTTAACATTCCTCTTGCCTACTGTATTTCAGAAATTTTTATTTCGGTTCATTAATATGCGATATCTGAATATAACAACAATAACAGTGTCTAAAGAGTTATCTCCTCCTTCATCACTTTTTCAAATTTATTGTTTACCATTAAAGTTAAATTACAACTTACAAGGTGATGTACTGACATAATCAGTGCTAATGTTTGTCATGGTTTGACACTAATTTAGACAATTACATGTTTATATATTTTACCATGTCACCACATATATCTTACATCAAACTATACAGTCAAATTTTACAAACAAATTACTTTTATTAAAATCTTCTTAAACGTATGACAACAATATTCCTGCTGACCAGAATCTGTTTCTAACTGAACGTCTGCTTAGAAACTGCTCTTATTTCCATTAGCCAATAACTGCATATAGCTAGCCACTGATCTTCAGCAAATATTGATCAAGCTGCATTCTAATACAGCGGCTTTGAAATGGCAGCTCTCAGTGCTGTGGTTGCTTCTTCTTTGATGATGACTTCAATTGTTTTTTCCAGGTTTTCCTTTTCCACGAATGAAGCTTGCCAGGTGTGGCACAAGCGAATCTGTGATAGCATCACACCTCCCAAAGAGTTCTCCGACATATTTGCTTTCGCATTCCACGCCTGGCGCATCAGCGAGAACGACCGCGAGGTCGAATCCTCTCTCCGACATGGTAAAATGTATTTTCTAACACAAACCTCACAGAGTACATTTGAGAGGAATTAATCATTCCTCCTTTATGGGGAGTCATTTAAGACATTATTGAGTATTGATATTTAAAATTCACATGTGAAGGGAAGCTAATTGCTTTACTTGAACTGATTTGAGAGAAGTGATAGGTAGTGATAGTTCCCATGTAAACAATAAGGTCTGGCTTACGAGACTACATGTGGCTATGGCTGAGCAGAAAACTTTGGCGTGTTATCTATTAAATTAAAAAAATGGCCGAAACCTAGTTATTTTGTAACAAATGACCAGTGTTTACATGGACTATTTTCACGAGATTAATAAACAGTTTGCCTTGTAAAAGCCAACCTGACTGTATCATGTACAAGTTCCTTGTGTTGCACCACTGAGGGAAATACTCCTCCCCTGGAAACATTAACGGTGGAACAAATACGACATGCATCATATTCACTGTGACATTTAACACGACTGTCCCAAGTTACCAGCTATTTGTTAAATATTTCTGACTAACCGAGACTTTTAGTCAACTACATAAAGGATAATAAACGAGTTACCAGTTATCAAATTTATGTCCCGAGTGAAATAATTTTCACTTGTCATTAAGCTTGTGACAAGTGAAAATTATTCCACGAGGGACATAAATTTGATAATAACTAGTACAGAGTTTGTTATTCTATTTATTACTCCAACTATTTGGGGGTTTTTTAAGCCTTTATTTTCGATATAGCCTACATCGGCTACATGTCCATGTATATAGAAATGACGTAAACTACTTTACTGTTCTGGGTATTGCTTTAACTTTGTATTTTATTCACGGTTCACAGATAATTTTCAAAACCGAAAGTTCTATATATATTCTGTAAAAACAAAATCTATAATGAATTGCATTAAACTATCCTTTTATTACAAGTTTTAACACTGAAACCAGAAAGACGTAAACGCAAAGGCTTTAAACTACATGACATCATTGTGTGTGCTTTGCCAAATCGTGATGACATCATATTTAGTACCGACAAGGTGATTGGTTTGTTGGCGTCAAATCGTCCAATAGTAGTGTATGTTAAACCAATTCATGATTTTTATTTTCCCTGTTATGAGTGCCTGCTGGGGTAATAAAATTACCTATCAAATATATTTTCTAGTTTACAATACCAGTGTTTGTTTATCCAGTGTGTTTACAATATAACGGTAATATATATTTTTTCATATGTACAAAATTATTGAAATGTAAAATTTTACTTGGACTACTATAAGCATTAGGATGACGACAAACACCTTGTTTATGCAGATGCTGATATTCTAAGCAGGCAAATATCTTTAATATGTAATTTAGTCATCAAAAGGGATCTGTTGATTGTAAACATGTACAATGACAGTAAACTTAGGACCAACCCTTTAAAGGTTTGTAGTGAAAGTGAGTGGGCTTTGGATACACACAGTTATTTACAGGTTTGATATTAATGTATTTACAGAGATTTTTGCTTTCATAAATATTTTCTGTTTGCTTGAAAGTCATGAAATTTGTATTGTAATGAATGCAGTTGACATTCACCACAGTTTTCTGGAAGACATTTTGTTTATGCCATCTTGGTGTTGTTCCAGTTCACATGAAGGAGATGTATACGTTTGGAAAGGATGTGGAGAGAATGCAGTTCGATACAAGCAACAAGAAAGTTTGGAGAATTTCACAGATAAACGAGGGATACGGGTAAGCTAGCTCGTACATTTATCATAAATTAGGAGAATTTCATGGCATTTTACCAATTTTTCAGAGAGTTATGGTCCTTGAATTTAGTAGATATGAAAATATGTGGGCTCGGTAGGGGACATGTATTGCTTTAGCAGTGCTCTTGAGAGTACTTGTTTAAAAAGAAAGCCTCTTTGATGTTGTAACCATAACACTGGTTTGTTGTCTTCCAGGCTGACACCCTCGTATCCGAGAGAACACATTGTTCCAGCCACTGTTTCCGATGAAGATCTCAAGAGTGTTGCTAGCTTCCGAGCTCTGAGACGCTTCCCTTCTGTTGTTTGGAGGTGAGAATAGTTGCTGTGTTTGGTGTGAATCAGCAGCTTTTCCTTGAAGTCTAATGCTTCAAATAACTTGAGCTCCTCACATGATGGTGTGGGCTTCACTTGATTTTATCTCACTTTATTTTGTCAATTCACTATTATACTATTCAACTTGATAATATCAACTACACAAAAACAAAACAGTGTTTGAAAAAAATAAAACATTCAATACTTCTCAACTTAAACACATTCTTCACACATGGCATATTTTCGTGTTGCTAGTTTTAGAAATGATTAAATAGTAGCTCCAGATATCTTCTTCATGGGAAGAAGCTTGGGGGTAAGACATGTTTATTAGATAGCTGTATTTGCTTTACCCTCCACCCACACTCATTTTCGTGTTGCTAGTTTTAGAAATGATTAAATAGTAGCTCCAGATATCTTCTTCATGGGAAGAAGCTTGGGGGTAAGACATATTTATTAGATAGCTGTATTTGCTTTACCCTCCACCCACACTCATTTTCGTGTTGCTAGTTTTAGAAATGATTAAATGGTAGCTCCAGATATCTTCTTCATGGGAAGAAGCTTGGGGGTAAGACATGTTTATTAGATAGCTGTATTTGCTTTACCCTCCACCCACACTCTTGTCCGTGTTTCTGGGTCCATCCTGAAATGGGGTATTTTGATATGGGACTGTTTGTGTGCAGGTATTTATTACGGTGCAACTTGAGTGCTGGTGACTCCACACACCTGCGTGTATTGTGACATCTGCGTGTATTGTGACAGTGACTCTCTAATCCATACGGCTTGTCGGGTTACATGAGACAGGCTCGGGTGACACACTGGTGTTGCTGCTAGCTTCAGACAGTCAACAAGACGGTGTATCAAGTTTCACCCATTATGTTATAGCTTACATTTGTCTTGGTGGGATGGATGGACGGACAGATGGACCAGCAGACATGGTCTACTCTCCACCTTGTCTTTAGCAGATCACAATAGTCACATTTATCAAAACTAAGCCTTATGTTATACTTAGGTGTAAGTGCATTGTTCAATTCACAATGTGGAAGAAATTCATGTGTTATCCAGGCATCGACATAAGTATAGTATGTGATAACGCCTGTAATGTGTTATCCAGACATCGACATAAGTATAGTATGTGGTAACACCTGTAATGTGTTATCCAGACATCGACATAAGTATAGTATGTGGTAATGCCTGTAATGTGTTATCCAGACATCGACATAAGTATTGTATGTGATAATGCCTGTAATGAGTTATCCAGGCATCGACATAAATATTGTATGTGGTAATGCCTGTAATGTGTTATCCAGACATCGACATAAGTATAGTATGTGGTAACACCTGTAATGTGTTATCCAGACATCGACATAAGTATAGTATGTGGTAATGCCTGTAATGTGTTATCCAGGCATCGACATAAGTATAGTATGTGGTAACGCCTGTAATGTGTTATCCAGGCATCGACATAAGTATTGTATGTGGTAATGCCTGTAATGTTATCCAGGCATCGACATAAATATTGTATGTGGTAATGCCTGTAATGTGTTATCCAGGCATCGACATAAGTATTGTATGTGATAACGCCTGTAATGTGTTATCCAGGCATCGACATAAATATTGTATGTGGTAATGCCTGTAATGTGTTATCCAGGCATCGACATAAGTATTGTATGTGATAACGCCTGTAATGTGTTATCCAGGCATCGACATAAATATTGTATGTGATATCGCCTGTAATGTGTTATCCAGGCATCGACATAAGTATTGTATGTGATAACGCCTGTAATGTGTTATCCAGGCATCGACATAAATATTGTATGTGGTAACACCTGTAATGTGTTATCCAGACATCGACATAAGACTAAAGTATAGTATGTGGTAACGCCTGTAATGTGTTATCCAGGCATCAACATAAATATTGTATGTGGTAATGCCTGTAATGAGTTATCCAGGCATCGACATAAGTATTGTATGTGATAATGCCTGTAATGAGTTATCCAGGCATCGACATAAGTATTGTATGTGGTAATGCCTGTAATGTGTTATCCAGGCATCGACATAAGTATAGTATGTGGTAACACCTGTAATGTGTTATCCAGGCATCGACATAAGTATAGTATGTGGTAACGCCTGTAATGTGTTATCCAGACATCGACATAAGTATAGTATGTGGTAACACCTGTAATGTGTTATCCAGACATCGACATAAGACTAAAGTATAGTATGTGGTAATGCCTGTAATGTGTTATCCAGGCATCGACATAAATATTGTATGTGGTAATGCCTGTAATGTGTTATCCAGGCATCGACATAAGTATTGTATGTGGTAATGCCTGTAATGTGTTATCCAGGCATCGACATAAGTATTGTATGTGATAATGCCTGTAATGAGTTATCTAGGCATCGACATAAGTATTGTATGTGATAATGCCTGTAATGAGTTATCCAGGCATCGACATAAGTATTGTATGTGATAATGCCTATAATGAGTTATCCAGGCATCGACATAAGTATTGTATGTGGAAATGTCACAGATTTATTATGGACTTGGTAACTTATAGGTTGCGACACGTTCATCAAGTTTACAATAATTTCTGGGGGTTTTCTACTATAAAACCCTTTATAATCTTTCAGTTGAATGTGTATCTTATATTTGAGTTTCACAATTTAGAATGTGTTACTGTTTTTGATTTTGTTGAGAACGATCCCTTACTGCTAATCGAAAAGAGTAGCCCATGAAGTGGCGACAGCCGGTTTCCTCTCAATACCTGTGTGGTCCTCAACCATATGTCTGACACCATATAACCGTAAATAAAATGTGTTGAGCGCATCGTTAAATAAAACATTTCTTTCTTTCTTTCTTTAGTAGTACCTATAAGTAAATGTTTTAACTAATAACTGACTGATGTTTCCAGGGATCAGAGAAACGTAACTGGTTGTGTGCTGTAGTTAAGTAGTACCTATAAGTAAATGTTTTAACTAATAACTGACTGATGTTTCCAGGGATCAGAGAAACGTAACTGGTTGTGTGCTGTAGTTAAGTAGTACCTATAAGTAAATGTTTTAACAGTAATAACTGACTGATGTTTCTCGGTATCGGAGAAACGTAACTGGTTGTGTGATGTAGTTAAGTAGTACCTATAAGTAAATGTTTTAACTAATAACTGACTGATGTTTCCAGGGATCAGAGAAACGAAACTGGTTGTGTGATGTAGTTAAGTAGTACCTATAAGTAAATGTTTTAACTAATAACTGACTGATGTTTCCAGGGATCAGAGAAACGTAACTGGTTGTGTGCTGTAGTTAAGTAGTACCTATAAGTAAATGTTTTAACTAATAACTGACTGATGTTTCCAGGGATCAGAGAAACGAAACTGGTTGTGTGCTGTAGTTAAGTAGTACCTATAAGTAAATGTTTTAACTAATAACTGACTGATGTTTCCAGGGATCAGAGAAACGTAACTGGTTGTGTGCTGTAGTTAAGTAGTACCTATAACTAAATGTTTTAACTAATAACTGACTGATGTTTCCAGGGATCAGAGAAACGTAACTGGTTGTGTGCTGTAGTTAAGTAGTACCTATAACTAAATGTTTTAACTAATAACTGACTGATGTTTCCAGGGATCAGAGAAACGTAACTGGTTGTGTGCTGTAGTTAAGTAGTACATATAAGTAAATGTTTTAACTAATAACTGACTGATGTTTCCAGGGATCAGAGAAACCTAACTGGTTGTGTGCTGTAGTTAAGTAGTACCTATAAGTAAATGTTTTAACAGTAATAACTGACTGATGTTTCCCGGTATCGGAGAAACGTAACTGGTTGTGTGATGTAGTTAAGTAGTACCTATAAGTAAATGTTTTAACTAATAACTGACTGATGTTTCCAGGGATCAGAGAAACGAAACTGGTTGTGTGATGTAGTTAAGTAGTACCTATAAGTAAATGTTTTAACTAATAACTGACTGATGTTTCCAGGGATCAGAGAAACGAAACTGGTTGTGTGCTGTAGTTAAGTAGTACCTATAAGTAAATGTTTTAACTAATAACTGACTGATGTTTCCAGGGATCAGAGAAACGTAACTGGTTGTGTGCTGTAGTTAAGTAGTACCTATAAGTAAATGTTTTAACTAATAACTGACTGATGTTTCCAGGGATCAGAGAAACGTAACTGGTTGTGTGCTGTAGTTAAGTAGTACCTATAAGTAAATGTTTTAACTAATAACTGACTGATGTTTCTAGGGATCAGAGGAATGGTGCAGTGATTGTGCGGTGCAGTCAGCCGGAACTGGGCTGGCTTGGTTGGCGTAACACTGAGGATGAAATGTTACTGAGCGCGATACCAAAGGCCTGTACCCTGAATCCCGGCACAGACAACGATAAAACATCACCCGATGACAACTCGGTTAACTGTATGTGCACATTTAGTTCAATACTCATGTATACAAATGATTAACATATGTGTATAATTTTAAATTAATTTTTTGCATTAAGTATTTATTATGCTCAACAATTTATTGAAGTTCAGGTGGAAATCATTTTTACAAGGCACATGACATTGGTTTTAACCTTTTGACTATTACAGGCGAGATATCTCCGGCATCATGCCAGTCGACATACTGTACTCAATGCATTTCCCAGTTCATATTTCCCACCGTTTTACACTCGACACTCACCAGAAATAGGGGCAAGATTTAGCTCAGTTGGTTGAGCGCTCGCCTGAGGTGCTTGCATCGCGTAGTATGTGTTTTCTTGTATGTCGGAAAATGCATATAAAAGATTCCTTGCTGCATTAGGCAAATGTAGCGGGTTTCCTCTGTTGACTACAAGTCAGAATTACCAAATATTTGACATCTAATAGCCGATGATTACTTAATCAATGTGCTCTAGTGGTGTCATGAAACAAAACAAACTTCTTCTTCACTGGAAATAATAATAGACCAACAGGAAATAGATTAATTGAGAGTATAGCAGCTTTAGTTTTTAATTTTTCAATGGAAATACCGGGGAATTTTGTACTCGAAAAAAATGGGCAAGTATTTTTGCTTGACAACAATTGCAGCACGTCACAGTCATTTTCAGGGATCGATAGCTGATTGTGACAGCAAATTTGATAATAAATTTGATAGCTTTACCAGCAACGAAAATCACAAAATAATGGTAAATGAATCGTAGTTCATTTTTAAAAACAAATTATGGCCAGAAAACCACTGTTATTGGGAATAATGGACAGTAATACTGGACAGCTGGCCACAAATTCCAGTATGTAAATAAGTTTTTCTATTTTTTGCCTTATTTTAATCAACATTAACTGATCTAAAATGTCATAAATATTAGAAAAACACACGAAAATAATACTTACCGATTCAAATATGAACTTTTATTATATGTATTTATAAAACATTTAAGTGAATATATCGGAGTAAAAATTATAAATTGTACCCAATCAACATGGTTTTTGTCAAAAATAAGGTTAATAACATAACTGATCTAAAATATTTTCTGAATTAGAAAAATCCTCGAAAATACTTACCAATTCAAATATAAACTTTATTTTATGTATTAAATTTTATAAAACATTTAAGTGAAAATATGTGAGTAAAAAAAATTGTACCCCGTCAACGGTTTTTGTCAAAAATTAATCCAATAGTCAGAAGGTTAAATGATTGCATGTATTAATACTGTTTATAATTAATAAGGAAACATCCATATTACAAACTTACAATAACTTTTCTTATCAGGTGTATGATATAACAGGGCTCGAACTTAACGACAGCACTGATGGCATTTGCCGTCATTGAGATATAAATTGCCAAAGGTAGAGAGCATTACTGACAGCACAAAAGCTGCTCAATAATGGCAGAATGTACACACCTGGTACATATTACCTGCCAATATTTGACATGTGCACATATGTCTATATACAGCAACATAACTTTTCAGTCATGTTTATTTGCTGCAAATGTTACTTTAAAAACAATTGCCATATGGAGGCTCAGATTGCCGTCGGTGGGCTGTTTCACCCATGACAATTCTTTTCAAAATTGCAGTGGGAGACATTCTTAAATTCGAGCCCTGTATAAGAGTTTACTGGAGTTTTGAGTAAATGTTTTGTCTGACTTTCTTTCAACGTTCATCACTCTCATATAAGTTTACTGGTGTTTTGAGTAAATGTTTTGTCTGACTTTCTTTCACGGTTTATCACTCTCATATAAGAGTTTACTGGAGATTTGAGTAAATGTTTTATCTGACTTTCTTTCAAGGTTCATCATTGTAAATCTTTTGTCTGGCTTTCTTTCAAGGTTCATCGTTACAGTCTGCTCCTAGTCCCAAGAAGATGTTGTTGATAGATTGCCGGTCATATGGTGCAGCCTTTGCCAACAGGGCTAAGGGTGGGGGCTGTGAGAGTGCCGGTACGTTTTCATGTTGTCAAAGAATACTGTATACTTTCTCGTTCTTTATTCCCATATGTCACACTAAAGGTACCTGTGTCCTTAACACAGGAATCTCAGTCTAAATATACGAATTAATCTACATGCATATAGTAGATTTTGGTAAATATACGTCGGTGAACAACCAACTTTTACAATACATGTTTTATTGAATAAACATGAAAACATATTCAAACTGCCTTATCCTCTTATACCCATTCACTCCGCTTACTACACACCTATAACTCGCACATACCCATTCACTTAGCCTGTCACACACCTTTAACTTGCAGCACTGAACAAGTTGAGAACAAAGTAAAGCAATATGTCATAACGATGACATATTGCTGCTGACGTGAGTCAGTTGTTCACATGATTACTATGTGAAACACCAAAAACACTGACGTGAGTGAGTTGTTCACATGATTACTATGTGAAACATCAAAAACACTGACGTGAGTGAGTTGTTCACATGATTACTATGTGAAACACCAAAAACACTGACGTGAGTGAGTTGTTCACATGGTTACTATGTGAAACACCAAAAACACTTGACGTGAGTTGTTCACGTGACTGCTATGTAAAATACCAATAACACTAACGTGAGTTGTTCACGTGACTGCTATGTGAAACACCAAAAACACTGACTACGTGAATTGTTCACGTGACTACTATGTGAAACACCAAAAACACTGACGTAGGTCGGTTCTTCACCAAAACCATTGACGTAAGTGAGTTGTTCACGTGACTACTATGTGAAACACAAAAAACACTGACGTAAGTGAGCTGTTCACGTGACTGCTATGTGAAACACCAATAAAGTGAGTTGTTCACGTGACTGCTATGTGAAACACCAAAATCACTGACGTGAGTTGTTCACGTGACTGCTATGTGAAACACCAAAAACACTGACGTAAGTGAGTTGTTCATGTGGCTACTATGTGAAACACCAAAAACACTTGACGTAAGTGAGTTGTTCACGTGGCTACTATGTGAAACACCAATAACACTGACGTAAGTGAGTTATTCACGTGACTACTATGTGAAACAACAATAACACTGACGTAAGTGAGTTGTTCACGTGGCTACTATGTGAAACAACAAAAACACTTGACGTAAGTGAGTTGTTCATGTGGCTACTATGTGAAACACCAAAAACACTTGACGTAAGTGAGTTGTTCATGTGGCTACTATGTGAAACACCAATAACACTGACGTAAGTGAGTTATTCACGTGGCTACTATGTGAAACAACAATAACACTGACGTAAGTGAGTTGTTCACGTGGCTACTATGTGAAACAACAAAAACACTTGACGTAAGTGAGTTGTTCATGTGACTACTATGTGAAACACCAAAAACACTTGACGTAAGTGAGTTGTTCACGTGGCTACTATGTGAAACACCAAAAACACTGACATAAGTGAGTTGTTCACGTGGCTACTATGTGAAACAACAATAACACTGACGTAAGTGAGTTGTTCACGTGGCTACTATGTGAAACACCAATAACACTGACGTAAGTGAGTTGTTCATGTGGCTACTATGTGAAACAACAATAACACTGACGTGAGTTGTTCACGTGGCTACTATGTGAAACAACAATAACACTGACGTAAGTGAGTTGTTCACGTGGCTACTATGTGAAACACCAATAACACTGACGTAAGTGAGTTGTTCACGTGACTGCTATGTCAAACACCAATAACGCTGACGTAAGTGAGTTGTTCACGTGGCTACTATGTCAAACACCAAAAACATTTAGAGCCAAAATACTAATACTGATACCATTACACATAAAAAGTTTCACAGTTGCAAAGTACGCAGTGCTGTTATGGTTTTTAAGCAGGGCTGGGAAAAGCCCTTTTTTTCCCTGTCTGAGACCGATATTTTTTTTCTTTTAAAACATATGTTTGCCGGTCCGGCTTCTGTCATTCTTGCCAGTCCAAAGCATGTGTCTGTTTTTATTATTGGAAAAAAATGGTTTTTGATGGTGCATCTGTGCATGTTTATTTGTCTACCCCAATAAAATGATGTTCATTTTGATTCTGAAGACTTGAACTGGTTCCAAATTTAATAAAAGGTGGTCACTTGCATGATTCACTCCACTTCGCTAGACATTCGTTCAAAGCCGCTGAGTTGGTGACGAGATGAAACAGTCATTAACAATAACACCATTCTTGCTGAGAAAGCTATCACGGCATTGCACTGCAATTAAAACAAAGGACCCAGAGTTTGCAACTGGTTACAATCATTGTCCTGTCTCGATGGAAGTGTCAAGAATCTGACAAAATTGCAAGAGGTCTGTGTGAAATAAACACTGCTTTAAAATAACATAAAATGTACTGAAATAATCTATAAATGTACTTATTGTGGACTGTTAAGGTCTTGAAAATTATAAATGGTTTCAACCATTTTTTGTTGTTATGAGTGCCGGTTATCACTTGAGCCGATAGAGGTCAAGTGATTGGTCATCCAATCAGTGACGTCATTAGTAATCATTTAGTCGAAACACGTGCTAGATCAAGCTGTCAAAAGCCCATACGGTGTCATACCTGTTCCTTGTGAGTATTGTGTACAATACATTGAAATAATTCCAATCTCTAAAAATGCCTTTGTTATAAACCCTTGGATTGGTCAAATTCGTATCACGTGATGATAAAAACTGACATTCATAGCACCATGAATCTCAGTTTAGCACTATTTTTGGCTTATAGCCAGAACTACTTTATGAATTATGTCAACAAAGGAATCCCCAAGGAATTTTCCTTGAGATTCTATTTTTAGACATCAAACAGTAATCGTCTGCTTCAAACTTCCAAGTGTCAGCGTTAGACATTGTAACATGTCAGATGTTCCTATACAATTTTAATTTAAACACGTCGTTTTCATCTTTGTTTGGAGAAAATAAAATGGAGTTTGATGAGGAACTAGATAAACTTTTATCAGAAGTAGCAGAAACAATGGAGCAGCAGAATTTAGTAGTGCAATAAGAAAAAAAGTGTCGTTGGGATGGTTTACAAAAGTTACAGAAATGGAAATGAAAGCAATGGAAGAAAAACGGCAATCAACATCTACTAAAAGAAACACAAAATGGGGCATCTCATGAATATTTGTGTCGCACCACTTAAGTCACACACATGCCAAAACCATCCTGTGTTGTCGCCACTTCCACAATTACAAGGCCAGTAAACACAGAAACTCGCGACACACCTGTTTCATCCATTTCCGGAAACATTGAAAGCACTTTCTCCATGTCAAATCTATCAACACATGGAATTTTCACGCACTCAAAATTTGATAACTGTAATTTCAACGTCGTAATTGGTAAATCTGGACAGTAATAAAAAAATGGCACCAATGCACAGTTCGTAGTTAAATATTCATACACCAACCGCTTCACATATAAATTATACCATACAAAATAGATCGATTCAGAATTTTTATTACAGGTTAAAAGTTATTGAAATTACTTATGTTATATGTTTATAGTGAATTCAAAATATTTCTAGTTGGTATTGACATTTAATGCAAAAAATTAATATGAATTGTATTAATGATTGTAACGTTGTCATTCTCTCATTCGCCTATTGACGGAAAAAGCCAAACCACCATAGGGATTCCACTAATGTTGAGTATTAATTTCGTGTTAATAAAATAGTAAATAGTTGGAAAATAGAGTTCACTTTTATTTTCAAAGAGCTTTACATTAATGACATGGTTATGTGTTTGGAATTATAAGAATTGAACGTGAACATTTTTGAGTTTCATGCTTTACACACTTTAGTATGAATGGATTTGCGCTACGCCATTCATACAGTGTGTAAAGCGGTTTTGTGTTTCATACTAGCATGAAACTCAAACATTTTCACGTTCAATTCTTAATTCAAATGACTGAATACTCGTTCTTTATATACATATATTGGAGTTAAAATTCATAACTTAACTTATTTTCATTTTATTTGATTTATTCCATTAGGCTAAATGTACACAATTTGAATTTTTTCTTTTTGCCGATACATGATCAAACGTTTATTTCTTTTCTTCATGTTTTGATGTTTTCCTGTTCATGATTCAAGATAAAAACATACAAATGGTGCCATACCACTGTGATCATCATTGGTTTTGGCAAATATCACCTTTTAAATAAAATCGCGCAACCAAAATTGTGTTTCCCATGATTATTATTTCGAGTACGACTTCAACAAAAATAATATATATAAATATTTTTAAAAAACCCAGTTTCTGATGGGTTCCCATGATCACGAGGCACATAACCAAAAAAGTCTTAACTATGAAATTTGAAATCCTTTGGCCGGATTTGTGTCCTCCATCCATCTCAGGCAGTGCTTATTTATTGCATGGTCCCTTTCATATAGTCATTACATGCAGTCATTTATATTGCTAACAAGTGTTGTTTTGCACATCTAATTAATTAGAGCAAACATGATTGAACACGATTTAATTGATTATTAAGTAATCACTGATAGGTTGGTAGAGGTATCTAACACTAGCATTGACCCTCTTTAATTACTATGTGTGTTTTTTCCTCAGATTATTACCCCTGTTGTGAAATTCAGTTTATGAACCTGGCGAACATCCATTCAATCAGAAAGAGTTTCCTTGCCTTGAGGGCGCTGTGCAGTATTCACCCAGACCAGTCCAAGTAAGTTGTCTGTCGGCTGTAAAACAAAAACAAGACCTCAGTACAATAAGAACAGTACAAGTAAGTTGTCTGTCGGCTGTAAAACAAAAACAAGACCTCTACAATAAGAATAGTCCAAGTAAGTTGTCTGTAGGCTGTAAAACAAAAACAAGATCTCAGTACAATAAGAACAGTGCAAGTAAGTTGTCTGTCGGCTGTAAAACAAAAACAAGACCTCAGTACAATAAGAACAGTACAAGTAAGTTGTCTGTAGGCTGTAAAACAAAAACAAGACCTCAGTACAATAAGAACAGTGCAAGTAAGTTGTCTGTAGGCTGTAAAACAAAAACAAGACCTCAATAAGTTGTCTGTCGGCTGTAAAACAAAAACAAGACCTCTACAATAAGAACAGTGCAAGTAAGTTGTCTGTCAGGTGTAAAACAAAAACAAGACCTCAGTACAATAAGAACAGTACAAGTAAGTTGTCTGTAGGCTGTAAAACAAAAACAAGACCTCAGTACAATAAGAACAGTGCAAGTAAGTTGTCTGTCGGCTGTAAAACAAAAACAAGACCTCAGTACAATAAGAACAGTGCAAGTAAGTTGTCTGTCGGCTGTAAAACAAAAACAAGACCTCAATACAATAAGAACAGTTGAAGTAAGTTGTCTGTCAGCTGTAAAACAAAAACAAGACCTCTACAATAAGAACAGTCTAAGTAAGTTGTCTGTCGGCTGTAAAACAAAAACAAGACCTCAGTACAATAAGAACAGTGCAAGTAAGTTGTCTGTCGGCTGTAAAACAAAAACAAGACCTCAGTACAATAAGAACAGTGCAAGTAAGTTATCTGTCGGCTGTAAAACAAAAACAAGACCTCAATACAATAAGAACAGTGCAAGTAAGTTGTCTGTCGGCTGTAAAACAAAAACAAGACCTCAGTACAATAAGAACAGTACAAGTAAGTTGTCTGTCGGCTCTAAAACAAAAACAAGACCTCAGTACAATAAGAACAGTGCAAGTAAGTTGTCTGTCGGCTGTAAAACAAAAACAAGACCTCTACAATAAGAATAGTACAAGTAAGTTGTCTGTAGGCTGTAAAACAAAAACAAGATCTCAGTACAATAAGAACAGTGCAAGTAAGTTGTCTGTCGGCTGTAAAACAAAAACAAGACCTCAGTACAATAAGAACAGTACAAGTAAGTTGTCTGTAGGCTGTAAAACAAAAACAAGACCTCAGTACAATAAGAACAGTGCAAGTAAGTTGTCTGTCAGGTGTAAAACAAAAACAAGACCTCAGTACAATAAGAACAGTACAAGTAAGTTGTCTGTAGGCTGTAAAACAAAAACAAGACCTCAGTACAATAAGAACAGTGCAAGTAAGTTGTCTGTCGGCTGTAAAACAAAAACAAGACCTCAGTACAATAAGAACAGTGCAAGTAAGTTGTCTGTTGGCTGTAAAACAAAAACAAGACCTCAATACAATAAGAACAGTTGAAGTAAGTTGTCTGTCAGCTGTAAAACAAAAACAAGACCTCTACAATAAGAACAGTCTAAGTAAGTTGTCTGTCGGCTGTAAAACAAAAACAAGACCTCAGTACAATAAGAACAGTGCAAGTAAGTTGTCTGTCGGCTGTAAAACAAAAACAAGACCTCAGTACAATAAGAACAGTGCAAGTAAGTTGTCTGTCGGCTGTAAAACAAAAACAAGACCTCAATACAATAAGAACAGTGCAAGTAAGTTGTCTGTAGGCTGTAAAACAAAAACAAGACCTCAGTACAATAAGAACAGTGCAAGTAAGTTGTCTGTCGGCTGTAAAACAAAAACAAGACCTCAGTACAATAAGAACAGTGCAAGTAAGTTGTCTGTCGGCTGTAAAACAAAAACAAGACCTCAGTACAATAAGAACAGTGCAAGTAAGTTGTCTGTCGGCTGTAAAACAAAAACAAGACCTCAGTACAATAAGAACAGTGCAAGTAAGTTGTCTGTCGGCTGTAAAACAAAAACAAGACCTCAGTACAATAAGAACAGTGCAAGTAAGTTGTCTGTCGGCTGTAAAACAAAAACAAGACCTCAGTACAATAAGAACAGTCCAAGTAAGTTGTCTGTCGGCTGTAAAACAAAAACAAGACCTCAGTACAATAAGAACAGTGCAAGTAAGTTGTCTGTCGGCTGTAAAACAAAAACAAGACCTCAGTACAATAAGAACAGTGCAAGTAAGTTATCTGTCGGCTGTAAAACAAAAACAAGACCTCAATACAATAAGAACAGTGCAAGTAAGTTGTCTGTAGGCTGTAAAACAAAAACAAGACCTCAATACAATAAGAACAGTGCAAGTAAGTTGTCTGTCGGCTCTAAAACAAAAACAAGACCTCAGTACAATAAGAACAGTGCAAGTAAGTTGTCTGTCGGCTGTAAAACAAAAACAAGACCTCAGTACAATAAGAACAGTGCAAGTAAGTTGTCTGTCGGCTGTAAAACAAAAACAAGACCTCAGTACAATAAGAACAGTGCAAGTAAGTTGTCTGTCGGCTGTAAAACAAAAACAAGACCTCAGTACAATAAGAACAGTGCAAGTAAGTTGTCTGTCGGCTGTAAAACAAAAACAAGACCTCAGTACAATAAGAACAGTGCAAGTAAGTTGTCTGTCGGCTGTAAAACAAAAACAAGACCTCAGTACAATAAGAACAGTGCAAGTAAGTTGTCTGTCGGCTGTAAAACAAAAACAAGACCTCAGTACAATAACAACAGTCTAAGTAAGTTGTCTGTCGGCTGTAAAACAAAAACAAGACCTCAGTACAATAAGAATAGTCCAAGTAAGTTGTCTGTCAGCTGTAAAACAAAAACAAGACCTCAGTACAATAACAACAGTCTAAGTAAGTTGTCTGTCGGCTGTAAAACAAAAACAAGACCTCAGTACAATAACAACAGTCTTAAGTAAGTTGTCTGTCAGCTGTAAAACAAAAACAAGACCTACAATAAGAATAGTCCAAGTAAGTTGTCTGTCGGCTGTAAAACAAAAACAAGACCTCTACAATAAGAATAGTCCAAGTAAGTTGTCTGTCGGCTGTAAAACAAAAACAAGACCTCTACAATAAGAATAGTCCAAGTAAGTTGTCTGTCGGCTGTAAAACAAAAACAAGACCTCAATACAATAAGAACAGTGCAAGTAAGTTGTCTGTCAGGTGTAAAACAAAAACAAGACCTCAATACAATAAGAATAGTCCAAGTAAGTTCTCTGTCAGCTGTAAAACAAAAACAAGACCTCAATACAATAAGAACAGTGCAAGTAAGTTGTCTGTCGGCTGTAAAACAAAAACAAGACCTCAGTACAATAAGAACAGTCCAAGTAAGTTGTCTGTCGGCTGTAAAACAAAAACAAGACCTCATTACAATAAGAATAGTCCAAGTAAGTTGTCTGTCGGCTGTAAAACAAAAACAAGACCTCTACAATAAGAATAGTCCAAGTAAGTTGTCTGTCGGCTGTAAAACAAAAACAAGACCTCAATACAATAAGAACAGTGCAAGTAAGTTGTCTGTCAGGTGTAAAACAAAAACAAGACCTCAATACCATAAGAACAGTGGAAGTAAGTTGTCTGTCGGCTGTAAAACAAAAACAAGATCTCAATACAATAAGAACAGTGGAAGTAAGTTATCTGTCAGCTGTAAAACAAAAACAAGACCTCTACAATAAGAACAGTGCAAGTAAGTTGTCTGTCAGCTGTAAAACAAAAACAAGACCTCAGTACAATAAGAACAGTACAAGTAAGTTGTCTGTCGGCTGTAAAACAAAAACAAGACCTCAGTACAATAAGAACAGTCTAAGTAAGATGTCTGTCAGCTGTAAAACAAAAACAAGACCTCAGTACAATAAGAACAGTGCAAGTAAGTTGTCTGTCAGGTGTAAAACAAAAACAAGACCTCAATACCATAAGAACAGTGGAAGTAAGTTGTCTGTCAGCTGTAAAACAAAAACAAGACCTCTACAATAAGAACAGTCTAAGTAAGTTGTCTGTCGGCTGTAAAACAAAAACAAGACCTCAGTACAATAAGAACAGTGCAAGTAAGTTGTCTGTCGGCTGTAAAACAAAAACAAGACCTCAGTACAATAAGAACAGTGCAAGTAAGTTGTCTGTCGGCTGTAAAACAAAAACAAGACCTCAGTACAATAAGAACAGTGCAAGTAAGTTGTCTGTCGGCTGTAAAACAAAAACAAGACCTACAATAAGAATAGTCCAAGTAAGTTGTCTGTCGGCTGTAAAACAAAAACAAGACCTCTACAATAAGAATAGTCCAAGTAAGTTGTCTGTCGGCTGTAAAACAAAAACAAGACCTCATTACAATAAGAACAGTCCAAGTAAGTTGTCTGTCGGCTGTAAAACAAAAACAAGACCTCTACAATAAGAACAGTCCAAGTAAGTTCTCTGTCGGCTGTAAAACAAAAACAAGACCTCAGTACAATAAGAACAGTGCAAGTAAGTTGTCTGTCGGCTGTAAAACAAAAACAAGACCTCAGTACAATAAGAACAGTACAAGTAAGTTGTCTGTCGGCTGTAAAACAAAAACAAGACCTCAATACAATAAGAACAGTACAAGTAAGTTGTCTGTCGGCTGTAAAACAAAAACAAGACCTCAATACAATAAGAACAGTGCAAGTAAGTTGTCTGTCGGCTGTAAAACAAAAACAAGACCTCTACAATAAGAACAGTCCAAGTAAGTTCTCTGTCGGCTGTAAAACAAAAACAAGACCTCAGTACAATAAGAACAGTGCAAGTAAGTTGTCTGTCGGCTGTAAAACAAAAACAAGACCTCAGTACAATAAGAACAGTCTAAGTAAGTTGTCTGTCGGCTGTAAAACAAAAACAAGACCTCAATACAATAAGAACAGTCCAAGTAAGTTGTCTGTCGGCTGTAAAACAAAAACAAGACCTCAATACAATAAGAACAGTGCAAGTAAGTTGTCTGTCAGGTGTAAAACAAAAACAAGACCTCAATACCATAAGAACAGTGGAAGTAAGTTGTCTGTCAGCTGTAAAACAAAAACAAGACCTCTACAATAAGAACAGTCTAAGTAAGTTGTCTGTCGGCTGTAAAACAAAAACAAGACCTCAGTACAATAAGAACAGTCTAAGTAAGTTGTCTGTTGGCTGTATAACAAAAACAAGACCTCAATACAATAAGAACAGTGGAAGTAAGTTGTCTGTCAGGTGTAAAACAAAAACAAGACCTCTACAATAAGAATAGTCCAAGTAAGTTGTCTGTCGGCTGTAAAACAAAAACAAGACCTCTACAATAAGAATAGTCCAAGTAAGTTGTCTGTCGGCTGTAAAACAAAAACAAGACCTCTACAATAAGAATAGTCCAAGTAAGTTGTCTGTCGGCTGTAAAACAAAAACAAGACCTCAATACAATAAGAACAGTGCAAGTAAGTTGTCTGTCAGGTGTAAAACAAAAACAAGACCTCAATACCATAAGAACAGTGGAAGTAAGTTGTCTGTCAGCTGTAAAACAAAAACAAGACCTCAATACAATAAGAATAGTCCAAGTAAGTTGTCTGTCAGCTGTAAAACAAAAACAAGACCTCAATACAATAAGAACAGTGCAAGTAAGTTGTCTGTCGGCTGTAAAACAAAAACAAGACCTCAGTACAATAAGAACAGTCCAAGTAAGTTGTCTGTCGGCTGTAAAACAAAAACAAGACCTCATTACAATAAGAATAGTCCAAGTAAGTTGTCTGTCGGCTGTAAAACAAAAACAAGACCTCTACAATAAGAATAGTCCAAGTAAGTTGTCTGTCGGCTGTAAAACAAAAACAAGACCTCAATACAATAAGAACAGTGCAAGTAAGTTGTCTGTCAGGTGTAAAACAAAAACAAGACCTCAATACCATAAGAACAGTGGAAGTAAGTTGTCTGTCGGCTGTAAAACAAAAACAAGATCTCAATACAATAAGAACAGTGGAAGTAAGTTGTCTGTCAGCTGTAAAACAAAAACAAGACCTCTACAATAAGAACAGTGCAAGTAAGTTGTCTGTCAGCTGTAAAACAAAAACAAGACCTCAGTACAATAAGAACAGTGCAAGTAAGTTGTCTGTCGGCTGTAAAACAAAAACAAGACCTCAGTACAATAAGAACAGTCTAAGTAAGTTGTCTGTCGGCTGTAAAACAAAAACAAGACCTCAATACAATAAGAACAGTGCAAGTAAGTTGTCTGTCAGGTGTAAAACAAAAACAAGACCTCAATACCATAAGAACAGTGGAAGTAAGTTGTCTGTCAGCTGTAAAACAAAAACAAGACCTCTACAATAAGAACAGTCTAAGTAAGTTGTCTGTCGGCTGTAAAACAAAAACAAGACCTCAGTACAATAAGAACAGTGCAAGTAAGTTGTCTGTCGGCTGTAAAACAAAAACAAGACCTCAGTACAATAAGAACAGTGCAAGTAAGTTGTCTGTCGGCTGTAAAACAAAAACAAGACCTCAGTACAATAAGAACAGTGCAAGTAAGTTGTCTGTCGGCTGTAAAACAAAAACAAGACCTCAGTACAATAAGAACAGTGCAAGTAAGTTGTCTGTCGGCTGTAAAACAAAAACAAGACCTCAGTACAATAAGAACAGTGCAAGTAAGTTGTCTGTCGGCTGTAAAACAAAAACAAGACCTACAATAAGAATAGTCCAAGTAAGTTGTCTGTCGGCTGTAAAACAAAAACAAGACCTCTACAATAAGAATAGTCCAAGTAAGTTGTCTGTCGGCTGTAAAACAAAAACAAGACCTCATTACAATAAGAACAGTCCAAGTAAGTTGTCTGTCGGCTGTAAAACAAAAACAAGACCTCTACAATAAGAACAGTCCAAGTAAGTTATCTGTCGGCTGTAAAACAAAAACAAGACCTCAGTACAATAAGAACAGTGCAAGTAAGTTGTCTCTCGGCTGTAAAACAAAAACAAGACCTCAATACCATAAGAACAGTACAAGTAAGTTGTCTGTCGGCTGTAAAACAAAAACAAGACCTCAATACAATAAGAACAGTGCAAGTAAGTTGTCTGTCAGGTGTAAAACAAAAACAAGACCTCAATACCATAAGAACAGTGGAAGTAAGTTGTCTGTCAGCTGTAAAACAAAAACAAGACCTCTACAATAAGAACAGTCTAAGTAAGTTGTCTGTCGGCTGTAAAACAAAAACAAGACCTCAGTACAATAAGAACAGTCTAAGTAAGTTGTCTGTTGGCTGTATAACAAAAACAAGACCTCAATACAATAAGAACAGTGGAAGTAAGTTGTCTGTCAGGTGTAAAACAAAAACAAGACCTCTACAATAAGAACAGTCTAAGTAAGTTGTCTGTCAGGTGTAAAACAAAAACAAGACCTCTACAATAAGAACAGTGGAAGTAAGTTGTCTGTCAGGTGTAAAACAAAAACAAGACCTCTACAATAAGAACAGTCTAAGTAAGTTGTCTGTCGGCTGTAAAACAAAAACAAGACCTCAGTACAATAAGAACAGTGCAAGTAAGTTGTCTGTCGGCTGTAAAACAAAAACAAGACCTCTACAATAAGAATAGTCCAAGTAAGTTGTCTGTCGGATGTAAAACAAAAACAAGACCTCAATACAATAAGAACAGTGCAAGTAAGTTGTCTGTCGGATGTAAAACAAAAACAAGACCTCTACAATAAGAATAGTCCAAGTAAGTTGTCTGTCGGCTGTAAAACAAAAACAAGACCTCAATACAATAAGAACAGTGCAAGTAAGTTGTCTGTCAGGTGTAAAACAAAAACAAGACCTCAATACCATAAGAACAGTGGAAGTAAGTTGTCTGTCAGCTGTAAAACAAAAACAAGACCTCAATACAATAAGAATAGTCCAAGTAAGTTGTCTGTCAGCTGTAAAACAAAAACAAGACCTCAATACAATAAGAACAGTGCAATTAAGTTGTCTGTCGGCTGTAAAACAAAAACAAGACCTCAGTACAATAAGAACAGTCCAAGTAAGTTGTCTGTCGGCTGTAAAACAAAAACAAGACCTCATTACAATAAGAATAGTCCAAGTAAGTTGTCTGTCGTCTGTAAAACAAAAACAAGACCTCAATACCATAAGAACAGTGGAAGTAAGTTGTCTGTCGGCTGTAAAACAAAAACAAGATCTCAATACAATAAGAACAGTGGAAGTAAGTTGTCTGTCCGCTGTAAAACAAAAACAAGACCTCTACAATAAGAACAGTGCAAGTAAGTTGTCTGTCGGCTGTAAAACAAAAACAAGACCTCAGTACAATAAGAACAGTGCAAGTAAGTTGTCTGTCGGCTGTAAAACAAAAACAAGACCTCAGTACAATAAGAACAGTGCAAGTAAGTTGTCTGTCGGCTGTAAAACAAAAACAAGACCTCAGTACAATAAGAACAGTGCAAGTAAGTTGTCTGTCGGCTGTAAAACAAAAACAAGACCTCAATACAATAAGAACAGTGCAAGTAAGTTGTCTGTCAGGTGTAAAACAAAAACAAGACCTCAATACCATAAGAACAGTGGAAGTAAGTTGTCTGTCAGCTGTAAAACAAAAACAAGACCTCAATACAATAAGAATAGTCCAAGTAAGTTGTCTGTCAGCTGTAAAACAAAAACAAGACCTCAATACAATAAGAACAGTGCAAGTAAGTTGTCTGTCGGCTGTAAAACAAAAACAAGACCTCAGTACAATAAGAACAGTCCAAGTAAGTTGTCTGTCGGCTGTAAAACAAAAACAAGACCTCATTACAATAAGAATAGTCCAAGTAAGTTGTCTGTCGTCTGTAAAACAAAAACAAGACCTCTACAATAAGAATAGTCCAAGTAAGTTGTCTGTCGGCTGTAAAACAAAAACAAGACCTCAATACAATAAGAACAGTGCAAGTAAGTTGTCTGTCAGGTGTAAAACAAAAACAAGACCTCAATACCATAAGAACAGTGGAAGTAAGTTGTCTGTCGGCTGTAAAACAAAAACAAGATCTCAATACAATAAGAACAGTGGAAGTAAGTTGTCTGTCCGCTGTAAAACAAAAACAAGACCTCTACAATAAGAACAGTGCAAGTAAGTTGTCTGTCAGGTGTAAAACAAAAACAAGACCTCAGTACAATAAGAACAGTACAAGTAAGTTGTCTGTCGGCTGTAAAACAAAAACAAGACCTCAATACAATAAGAACAGTACAAGTAAGTTGTCTGTCGGCTGTAAAACAAAAACAAGACCTCAGTACAATAAGAACAGTGCAAGTAAGTTGTCTGTCGGCTGTAAAACAAAAACAAGACCTCAATACAATAAGAACAGTGCAAGTAAGTTGTCTGTCGGCTGTAAAACAAAAACAAGACCTCAATACAATAAGAACAGTGCAAGTAAGTTGTCTGTCGGCTGTAAAACAAAAACAAGACCTCAGTACAATAACAACAGTCTAAGTAAGTTGTCTGTCGGCTGTAAAACAAAAACAAGACCTCAATACAATAAGAACAGTGCAAGTAAGTTGTCTGTCAGGTGTAAAACAAAAACAAGACCTCAATACCATAAGAACAGTGGAAGTAAGTTGTCTGTCGGCTGTAAAACAAAAACAAGACCTACAATAAGAATAGTCCAAGTAAGTTGTCTGTCGGCTGTAAAACAAAAACAAGACCTCTACAATAAGAATAGTCCAAGTAAGTTGTCTGTCGGCTGTAAAACAAAAACAAGACCTCATTACAATAAGAACAGTCCAAGTAAGTTGTCTGTCGGCTGTAAAACAAAAACAAGACCTCAGTACAATAAGAACAGTGGAAGTAAGTTGTCTGTCGGCTGTAAAACAAAAACAAGACCTCTACAATAAGAATAGTCCAAGTAAGTTGTCTGTCGGCTGTAAAACAAAAACAAGACCTCAGTACAATAAGAACAGTGCAAGTAAGTTGTCTGTCGGCTGTAAAACAAAAACAAGACCTCTACAATAAGAATAGTCCAAGTAAGTTGTCTGTAGGCTGTAAAACAAAAACAAGACCTCAGTACAATAAGAACAGTGCAAGTAAGTTGTCTGTCGGCTGTAAAACAAAAACAAGACCTCAGTACAATAAGAACAGTGGAAGTAAGTTGTCTGTCAGCTGTAAAACAAAAACAAGACCTCAGTACAATAAGAACAGTCCAAGTAAGTTGTCTGTCAGCTGTAAAACAAAAACAAGACCTACAATAAGAATAGTCCAAGTAAGATGTCTGTCAGCTGTAAAACAAAAACAAGACCTACAATAAGAACAGTCCAAGTAAGTTGTCTGTCAGCTGTAAAACAAAAACAAGACCTACAATAAGAATAGTCCAAGTAAGATGTCTGTCAGCTGTAAAACAAAAACAAGACCTCATTACAATAAGAACAGTGCAAGTAAGTTGTCTGTCAGCTGTAAAACAAAAACAAGACCTCAGTACAATAAGAACAGTCCAAGTAAGTTGGCTACCTCAAAACATGGACCACTTTTTCGTTAAGGGAATCCATATTAGATATCTACATTGAAATAATATAATGATGGTGTAAAACTAAAAGAAGATGTCATACACCTGTAAATGAGCATCGGTGCAGAATTGTGCTGGAAATTAACAACAATGATATACCTCGGATTTAGAGTAAAACTCTCTGTATTGGAGAAGAGAGGATTTGGTTTTGAAATGAAACAAGGAATTGAAACAGTTCTTTCCAAAAATAAATCACTCACCTTTCAATTATCTTCCAACATTACAATGATATCCTTGCGTTTCCTATCCCACCGAAACCGAGAGAGATATCCAAAATTAGTTGTGAAGTTGTATATTTACTATGGGTAACATTGAGTTGTGTCAGCTATATGATGTTATCGTGAAAATTGTTTGTTTTGGGTCTGGGTTGGCTTTTTATCCAAAAACCCTAATTTTGGAATGAAAGTGTGCTGTGAAAATATAGTTGTCACTTATTGAATTAGTAATAGTATATTGTCATTACAATTTGCTATAGTACCAAAGGGAGTGTGATCGTTATATCAGTATTAAGATAACATAAAACAATGTTTTCAAATATAATGTGTATTCCATGTGCACAGTGACTTTCTTTTAAATGTGTATCTTGTGTCCATATATTATCACTGTGATGTTATTTGTAACTGGTAGTCGAGTCTGGAGAACACCAAGTGGTTGCAGTACATCGCATATCTTGTGTCCATACATTATCACTGTGATGTTATTTGTAGTTGGTTGTCGAGTCTGGAGAACACCAAGTGGTTGCAGTACATCGCTGCCATCCTGCGAGCGGCCAGCCTCATTGTGAGCACCATCGACAAGGAGGCGCGCCCGGTCCTCGTCCACTGTTCCGACGGGTGGGACCGCACGCCGCAGATTGTCGCGGTCGCCGAACTTCTCTTGGATCCATATTACAGGACAATCAGAGTAAGACATTTCTAATGTCATCTATGATCCACATTACAGGACAATCAGAGTAAGACATTTCTAATGTCATCTATGATCCACATTACAGGACAATCAGAGTAAGACATTTCTAATGTCATCTATGATCCACATTACAGGACAATCAGAGTAAGACATTTCTAATGTCATCTATGATTTATTTTATTAAGTAGCAGTTGTATATGATATCCAGGTAGCATTACAAGCCAGGTGTTACAACACTAACCAAGTCAGTATAGCTAAACAACAGTAATGAGAAGTCGCCTCCGTGCTACAGGCTATCAGGTTTTTCTGAATTCACATTTTGGATCAAGAATTAATTGTATTGGCTGTTTAGCTAATTTGTATTTTACAGAATAATGTTGTTTATCAGTTGTGATTAAGTTTTAAAAAGTGGCCTTTTCTTTCTTTCTTTGTCAGGGTTTCCAGTCCTTAGTGGAGAGAGAGTGGCTTGAATTCGGTCACAAGTTTGCCGACCGCTGTGGACACGCCATCAACTCTGATGACTCAAACGAGAAATCCCCCGTCTTTCTGCAGTGGCTCGACTGCGTCTATCAGCTCATTAGGAAATTCCCATGTGCTTTCGAATTTAACGAAGCCTTTCTTGTGAGTCATGTGTGAAGAGTGGTCACATGTCAATTCATTGCGGGTTTTTTTTTCTTTTAATATCTGTTTCTATGATTTTGACATAAAACATTAATGAGATTATCCTCAAATGCATGGATATGTTTTAGGTACAAGATGTTGATAAAGTAGAGAATAAAGTCAAACATTAATTGCTTAAATATATGAAGAGTTTGTTTCCAGAAGGCAGTATATCTATTTATTACAACATAACTTAGCGGATGTCATACAAATCACAGTTTTAATATCTCGCTCGATGGACATAAATTGCATTTTGGCAGAAAGTCGATTACCATATTGTGGAGTTGTACTACCATCAGTATACCCTTTACTGCTAACTAAAAAATTAGAAAATTTGGCATATGTCTTGTTTTAAAAATAAACTCTTGAACTGTACAATATAAAGACCCATATATGGAACAATATAAAGACCCATTAAAAGTAAATTTAACTGAATTTATTAAATAAGTTCATAAATGCTACTACTTAATTTCATATTTGGTGGGTTACGGTTTGCGTGTGTTAATGTTTTAATGAGGATGGTTATTTGTGTGTCTTATGTAAATAGCCATGTGCAGGATAAATTTCGATGGTAATACATACTCTGATGCTTCCTGTTTGTATTAATTCCGTAGTCTTTAAAGATGATCTTGACTTGTTCAGGTGAAACTGGTACAGCACACGTACTCATGTCTGTACGGGACGTTCCTGTGTAACTCGGCCAAGGAACGACACAAGGAGAACATCGCTGACAAAACGGCCTCCCTGTGGACACTTCTGTTCACCAACAAGAAATTCCATAACTGTTTGTACAACCCTTTAGTGGACCAACATGTGAGTATACCTTTAAAATGTTCCCTTCCATCAACTGTAATAGCTCACTTTTGAGAAAAAACCCATCAAAATATATATTATAGATACTGTTCGAAAGAACATACTGTCTACAGTCCTGTACAAGTATTTTAACTTTTTTAGCCATGTTCATTTGACATCAGTATGTAAACAAATATATGAGATATTTAGTCACGTATCCGACTCCCCCACTAATTTTATTTTTTTATTTTAAAAATGTCTAAATAATTTGTTTGTACTGTTTCAGGTTTTATACCCAGAATACAGTATTCACCAACTGGAGCTGTGGTTTTCCATTTATATGTCTGCCAATTCCTTGGAAACCAGCCAGGATCCTGTTGAAGAGACGATTAAACCCTCGGAAGAAGGGGACATAACTCCGGACGAAGAACCGACAGGGGTGCAGAAAACTCGATCGTGTGAAAATCTGGCAACCCTTGCTGACCACACACCCGTAGCAGGGCGAAGAATGAGCGACCCGAACATCAGCCATGCAGTGCAGGAATCCGGCCTGCTCATCAAGGAAATAAATGCTGCCAACGGCCTAGCCAATGAAAGTGATGCTGATGATGTGACTGTGAACGGAGATGTTGTGTTACAAGAGAATGGCGACGATGCTGAGCCCGATGTGGTGGAGAATGGTCATAGGGATATCGGCCTCAATGGGTTTCTTGAAAATGGACACGTAACAGACGAAGTCGCGCTGACCAACGGACACAGCGAGACACCGAGCGAGAGTGCCAGTGAAAACTCCGACTCGGCGGAAGCAGAGAAAGTTGTGCAGATAACATTGGATGGAATTACTTTACAAAACGATTCGCAGAGTTCACTCAACGGAGTGTATTCCAATGGACACATGAGTGATGACGAAAACGGTATTCAAGAAAACGGAATCGATGGTCCCATTAAGAACGGGTCAGTTGATATAATAAGTAAAAAGCTTGCCCAAAGGACTTCACTGTCTGTGGAGAGTTCAACAGACACAATCATAGACGACAATAGTTTGGAAATTGGCCATAATGGTTTAGTGAACGGTTTGTCCGATGAGGTGGTCACGGACTCGTGTCCGGTTAGAAAACATTTCCACAAGAACTCTAGTATTAGCACGAGCACCAGTGATATCAGTGACCCGCATGTCAACTGTGGTTACGGGGACTCACGGTTGCTCATCAACGATCTCAAACTGTTTCGTCACCAGCCCGTCCTCAAGCTGGATTGTGGGCACGTGGGGAGACACGATGTCATCAACAGCCCCAGTCCGTCTCAGTCTTCGTCATCGATTCCAACACCACTTAGTTCGAGGAATTCCACCTGTCCGCCCACGCCAGGCACCGGGGATGCGAAGGTATGATGTGTTTGTAAGTGTGCTGTGCGTTGTGTAGTCATTCATGCTTGTGGGGGGGGGGGGGGGGGGGGGGGGGGGGGGTCCGCCCATGCCAGGCACCGGGGATGCAAAGGTACGATGCATTTGTCAGTGTGCTGTGTGTCGTGTAGTCATTCTGCGAAGGTACGATGTGTTTGTCGGTGTGCTGTGTGCGTTGTGTAGTATTCATGGTTGTGTGTGGGAGGTGTCTGCCCAAGCCAGGTACCGGGGATGCGAAGGTACGATGTGTTTGTCAGTGTGCTGTGTGTCGTGTAGTCATTCTGCGAAGGTACGATGTGTTTGTCGGTGTGCTGTGTGCGTTGTGTAGTATTCATGCTTGTGTGTGGGAAGTGTCCGCCCATGCCAGGCACCGGGGATGTGAAGGTACGATGTGTTTGTCAGTGTGCTGTGCGTCGTGTAATTATTCATGCTTGTGTGTGGGGGGTGTGTGCGCACGCAAATGCATTTTGGTGTAGATATATATGTATGTTTTTAAAATCAGTTTTATGGTTATAAATACCAATGTTTCCACATGACTGGCAGTTCAAGGTTAACCTTTTCATGTCTGTGCTGGAATGATAATGTGATTTTAGCCTTTTTGTGACATTACAATAATAGCAGCACACAGTCACAACTACAATAATTAAATTGATGGCACACTATGTGAGTTAAAGTCATTTAGTCCACTAACATGGAAAATCACCTTATAAGGGAACTAAGGCTAATGCTTAAAAAATAATAATCAACAGTGATAGAAATATGCAGAATTTTTTACTAGTCCACTGGACAAATACATCTAGAAATGAATGGTTTATTTTATTCAAGTATCAGGATGATGTTTGTGATTGCTACAAATGAAACTGCACTGTACATTTTTACTTGTCGATTGGACAACCACTGAGGCATATTTTGCTTGTCCATAAAGATTTTCACTTGTCGGGACAAACGGACAAGTGCTTATTTCGAACACTGATGAAGTGAATTTTTGTGTGTTTGAACTTCTTTTCTTTCCCTTGTTTTTTTCTCACTGCTTCCGTCTTTAAATAAAAATTAGAACTCTACTAGTTAGTCATTGCCTTTCTGAAATGGTTGAACGACTCCAAATCACGATATATTTTGTCATGACGACCTAAGCATCTTAACTTGCTGTTTTAACCTGGTTTTAAATGTACATCAGGTGTTCTGGTTTGTAATTACACATTATGTTTTAAAATGCTGTTGCGACAAATGTATGGGTTTTATCTCAACAAAAGCCTGACATATTTCTAGGTGCTGGAGTCTCCACTATCGAGGCAGCTGAACGGACTGAGTCGTCACCTGGACAGCGACGGGTTGACTGCGTTTGTTGACCCGGTCCAGCAGCGGATGCAACACATCGAGGTGGAGTACAAACGACAGGTGGAGATCCTCCAGTTCCAGCTGGCGGCCGCGTGCAGGAAACTCAATTCTCTAGGATGTAACGGAATAGGACGAGATCCTATCGAGATTGGGGCTGAAAACGTTAGTAACTCGTTGTCATGGAAGGCTTACAGGAATTTAACCAGGTGTTCTATGGGTCCGAATAGGCTCCTTCCCAAAACAAAGTGGCATTCCCAATTTCTGTAGTAAAAATTCCCAATGTTTATAAATATTTAATTATGTCTGTTGTAATAAATTAATTTAATAGTGGTGCATTGCATCATTCAGTGGACTGAAAACATTCCAAGTATGATTTACTAGCTCTAATTTTCACAATCACATCAGACATGAGACCACAGCGAAATATCCGTGATAAATCCCTGGCTTGTCCAATACAGTGTACACAGACACAAGGAAACTGACAATTTTAGTAATAGTAGTTCTAGTAGTAGTAGTTGTAATAGTTTTCTGGACGGTTTTTTAGACAGCCTTGAGATACTGACCTGACATTTTGTGTACACTCATGTCACCGTAGTCTGCGCATGTTAATGATTTACATTACATCTTGAAACAAGTGTTGGGGTATGTTTGTAAACAAACAAATAACGTTAATTTAATTCATAAAACAATTATTAAACAACACATCTTGATTGTGAATATATGTATAAAACTGGTAGATAACAATTTGATTGAAAAAACTCTGAATTAATGCACTAAAAGTATACTTTTGCCAGCCTCGATCAACATGTTTTTGTATCACCTGTCAACACATGTTTGTCACCGCTGTAATGATCAACCTTGTATATTACCTTACACAAGTTTACACAGAAGCTTCAGTACAGACCTTATTGTAATTTATGAATCCATAAATGAAATCACTGTTTTATTTCATCTGTTAACATATATATCCAAGCATACTTTGAATTTTCCTCCGAGTGACACAACACAACCAATATGGCTGCTCAGACTATAAAGCTTATACTGTTAGGACATGGTCTATTTTTAGCTATTAGTCTGTTTCAAAATTATTATTGATTGTCCTTTATTTCTAATTAACACTATTTCTGCTCATTAACACATTTTATAACAGACAACTTTTGTTGAATAATGATCATAAATTTTGACATTGGCCTTTTTTGATATTGTCATTTTGTGTTATCCAAACTAAGGAGCATGGAACACCATTTATATTTATCTTATTTTTATAGTCTAAATTTTCCTGAAACAGACTATAATAGGAAGTGTTTGTTGTCTAGAATTGTTAAAAAGTCTGATCCATTACCTGTTGTTTCTGTGCATATTAGTGACAGAAGTGGTTGTTTTTAGTTTTTACTGTGCAGACTTATGTGCCGTCATGCAGGCCAGTAAATACAAGGGGTGCCACTAAAAATGTGCTCATTACATGTTTATTGTTCCATTGTACTGTGACGGTGAAACAAATATTTTTTTTAAAGATTTTAACTTTAAAAATATAACACAAATGCTTAGGTGCGCAGACTTAGGTGCCACCAGTGTATAGCTTTATAATGTACTGTCACAGATCAAGTTTGACTCTCATTGCAAATTTAATCAATGTCCTCCATTGGTGTCATTAAATAAAACACTAACATTCATTGCAAATTACCCATTTTTGACAGAGTTATGGCCCTTGAACTTAGATGTGAAAATTTGTTTTCCAGACTTTTTTTCAGAAAGTCTGGAGATATTGAGCTAACATTTTGTATATTTCTTTATCATGTACTGTTACTGATAAATTTATCTTTCATGGTGATTTACCCACATTTCATAACGATATGTCCCTTAAATTTAGGAGATACAAAATATTGTTGGGTTCAGTAGGGGACATGTATTGCTTTAGCAGGACTTTTATAATGCTTGTTTTTATTGTAATTTTAAGAAAGTTCATCTGTTGATGATTTTTCTCGTTCCAACCAGTGCACCACAACTGGTCAAAGGCCATGGTATGTGCTTTCCTGTCTGTGAGAAGATGCATATAAAAGATCCCTTGCTGCATTAGGACAAATATAGCGGGTTTCCTCTGATGACTACGAGTCAGAATTACCAAATGTTTGACATCAATGTGCTCTTGTGGTGTTGTTAAACAAAACAAACTTTAATTGTTGATGAAGGGGTGTGATCTAGCTCTGTCGGTAGAGCATTCACATGAAGTGCTTCATCGAGGGATTCACCCACCTCAGTGGACCCATTCTCTGATTGGGGTTGTTCCCGTCCCAATAGCCTATCAATGTGCTCTAGTGGTGTCGTTAAACAAAACAAACTTTAATTGTTGATGAAGGGGTGTGATCTAGCTCTGTCGGTAGAGCATTCACATGAAGTGCTTCATCGAGGGATTCACCCACCTCAGTGGACCCATTCTCTGATTGGGGTTGTTCCCGTCCCAGTAGCCTATCAATGTGCTCTAGTGGTGTCGTTAAACAAAACAAACTTTAATTGTTGATGAAGGGGTGTGATCTAGCTCTGTCGGTAGAGCATTCACATGAAGTGCTTCATCGAGGGATTCACCCACCTCAGTGGACCCATTCTCTGATTGGGGTTGTTCCCGTCCCAATAGCCGATCAATGTGCTCTAGTGGTGTCGTTAAACAAAACAAACTTTAATTGTTGATGAAGGGGTGTGATCTAGCTCTGTCGGTAGAGCATTCACATGAAGTGCTTCATCGAGGGATTCACCCACCTCAGTGGACCCATTCTCTGATTGGGGTTGTTCCCGTCCCAATAGCCGATCAATGTGCTCTAGTGGTGTCGTTAAACAAAACAAACTTTAATTGTTGATGAAGGGGTGTGATCTAGCTCTGTCGGTAGAGCATTCACATGAAGTGCTTCATCGAGGGATTCACCCACCTCAGTGGACCCATTCTCTGATTGGGGTTGTTCCCGTCTCGACTGTGCTATGTGCTGTTGTCTGTGGGATGGTGCATATAAAACATTCCTTGCTACTATTTAATTGAAAAAATTTAGCAGGTTTCCTCTCTAAGACTATATGTTAAAGTTTATTAATATTATACTAATTGCAGATTGCGCACGTGTTGCCGGAACCCATTGATGGTGACTATTCGTCGCTAGGCAACCTGAGCAACGCGGCATCGGACCAGAGCTGGGACAAGATGGATGAGGATGACGCGAAGATGACACTGTGGGTCCCCGACCACGCTGTCACACACTGCGCGGGCTGCGACGGCATGTTCTGCATCGTCCGCCGCAGACACCACTGCAGGTACACTGCTGGAATCTAAGTCTACGATCCTAATGTACGAACCATGTTGTTAGCAACTACCATAAATTACTCTCCTACCTTGAATTACCGTTACATTTCCCCCAAATTTTGTCCAGACACAAGTTGTGAAAAAAACATTAGAGTGACACAGATTCCACGTATATGGGACTGTAAAGATGTCACGAATATCGACTTTGCTGAGATCGCATAGGGCAAAATACATGCAGTTTTCTGCTGTCTGCCATTTCACTTTTTTATGGAATACTCCTCAAGAGGGGTGAAAGCCTCCAAAGTATGCTATTAATTAATATGAAATCAGTGTGCTTTAGTGGTGTCTTTAAACAAAACAAACTGTAGGTGTTTTTTTTTAATAATACGTCATCACGTTTGCTTTTATATCATAGCACGTTATGACGTCGTTAAGATTATGTCATCCTTTCACCCCTCTTGGAGAGTATTCCATGAAAAGGCAAAATGGCAGCCGGTACAAAATTACATGCTGTTGTCCTATGCAATCTCAGCAAGTCGATATTGGTGACATCATTACAGTCTCATATGTGGAAGTGGTGTCACTGTAATGGGGTTTTTTCATAATTTGTGTCTGGACAAAATTTAGGGGAATCTAACGATAATTAAAGGTAGGAGAGTAATTTAAGAATTTGGTTCGGACTTTAAGCATTTGTGTTATATTTTAAAGTTAAAATCTTTCTTTAAAAATATTTCTTTATGCAACAGTACTATGGAACAATAAATGTATTACTACTAAAAGTTAAAAATTAAATATTTTGTTTTAAACTCAAGTAATGAGCGCTTTTTTAGTGGCACCCCCAGTGTATTTACTGACCTGCATGACAGCACATAATTAAAACAAACACTTTCTGTCGCTACTGTTCAGAAAAACAACAAACCGGTAATGGATCCAACTTTTTGTGAGTTCTAGACAACAAACACTTCCTATTATAGTTTGTTTCAGGTTAATTTAGATTATGGAAATAAGATAAATATAAATGGTGTTCCATGCTCCTTAGTTGGATAACACAAAATGACAAAATAAAAAAAACCAATGTCAAAATTTATGATCATTATTCCACAAAAGTTGTCTATTATTAACTGTGTAAATGAGTACAAATAGTGTTCATTGAACATATAGGACAATCAATGATAATTATGAAACAGACTATAGCTAAAAATAGGCCATGCTGTAAGCTTTTTAGTCTGTGCAGAATATTGGTTGTGTTGTATCACTCGGAGTGAAGGGCAAGACGTAGCTCAATGGTAAAGCGCTTGCTTGATGCATGGTCGGTTTGGGCTATTTCTCGCTTCAGCCAGTGCACCACAACTGGTACATCAAAGGCCGTGGTATGTGCTATCCTGTCTATGGGATGGTGCATATAAAAGATTCCTTGCTGCTAATCGATAAGAGTAGCTCATGAAGTGGCGACAGCGGGTTTCCTCCCTCAATATTTGTGTGGTCCTTAACCATATGTCCGACCCCATATAACTGTAAATAAAATGTGCTGAGTGCGTCATTAAATAAACCATTTCATTCCTTCTCAGAAGGAAATTCAAAGTATGTTTGGATGTTTTAAGTTAACAGATAAAATATAACATTTATTTCATTTATGGATTCATAAATTACAATAAGGTATGTATTGAAGCTTCTATGTAAACTTGTGTATGTTAATATACAAGGTTGATCATTACAGCGGTGATACAAAAACATGTTAATCGAGGCTGGCAAAAGTACTTTTATTACACCGCGGTGACGGAGATACCTGTGAGAGATTTTTCATATCCCACAATGTGAGATATGCTTTTTGAGAGGTCATGACCTCCGATCACATGATCCACTCCTCTGTTTTGTTTATGTTCAGTGTCCTGTTTAGTGAGAGACAAAAAATATATTTGGCGACTCAAATTAATAATGTAGCACGTTGTAATAAATAGAATACTATACTCGTC
The DNA here is from genome assembly GCF_016097555.1 of Gigantopelta aegis. NCBI lineage: Eukaryota > Metazoa > Mollusca > Gastropoda > Neomphalida > Peltospiridae > Gigantopelta > Gigantopelta aegis. Next base: position 2,217,905 of record NC_054701.1, read on the forward strand.
CCCGTGAGAGACCGTTTATATTACAACTCGTGTGTTATCTATCAGTTTTATACATATATTCACAATCAAGATGTGTTGTTTAACCATTGTTTTATGAATTAAATTAATGCTGTTTGTTTACAAACATACCCTAACACTTGTTTCAAGACGTAATGTAACGTAATTAACATGCACAGACTTTTGTGCCGTGCAAACGAATGTGACATGAGTGTACACACTTACAATACACTGAGCATCATTGGTCAGACACCACTGCAGGTTGACGTAGACAGGTTGATTTCTAACGTAAACCCAATCTTCCTTATCTCCATGTTGTAGGTACCGAGCCAACACCCTCAACATATCTGTAATATGAGATAAACATAAGAAGAAACTTTTGTTGAAAATTACACCACAGGACAAAATGTCCACCTCGAGATAACCAAGATGGAGATAATGATGCTAGACTTAGTTAGAAAACATGTAACATGACAACTACTTGATTAGTTGATGGGTTTAATCACTGCTAATGTGTGAACGTGTATCATTCATTTGTATCAACTAGGTACAGTTGAGTAAACAATCTTGTATGTTCTAAAAAGTTTGTTTTGTTTAACAACACCACTAGAGCACATTGATTTATTAATCTTCGGCTATTGGATGTCAAACATTTGGTAATTCTGACATGTAGTCTTAGAGAGGAAACCCATTAAATTTTTTCATTAGCAGCAAAGGATCTTTTATATGCACCAGCCCACAGATAGCACATACCACAGCCTTTGACATACCAGTCGAGGTGTACTAAATGGAACGAGAAATAGCCCAATGGGGCCCACCGATGGGAATCGATCCTACACCGACTGCGCATCAAGCAAGTGCTTTAGCACTGGGCTACGTCCCACCCTCTTTTTATGTTGTAAATATACACTAATAATTGCAGGCAAGAGTTCCTCCTTTTCCTCTCTTAACATGTTTATAAACAAACAAATTATGGTATCAAAGTTAAGGTTAAGTTTCAATCAAGAATACCCAGTGAAAGAAATAAGTCTTAACTTTTTCACTAGGCCGCCGGATAAGTACATCTAGAAATCTACTTGTCCACCAATATTTTGACATATATTTTTTAAATTTCTCAAAATGAAACAGCATTATAAATTTTTACTTGTCCACTGAACAACGAGGCACAGTTTGCTTGTCATAGCAGATTTTCACTTGTCAGGACAAACGGACAAGTGCTTATTTTGAACACTGATACCAAAATAGTGTTTATATTTCGTAGTCAATATGAGATGTCAAATTACTTGATCACAAAGGAGATGGAGAATGGGTGGAAATCTTTCCTAATTTAAATAGTTTTGTATGTACTTTTGATGGACTATATATTATTTGTTTGTTAATTGTTTCAGGAATTGTGGGAAGGTGTATTGTAGCAACTGCTCAAACTATTACTCCCCTGTTCCACACCAGCAGCTGGAGGAGCCGGTACGTGTGTGTCGGGACTGTCACGTCAACCTCAAGTCCTTTCAACTGGCGTGTGTCACCGACGACCTGCGGTTCCCCATCCTCGTGCCCGAGTGAGTGGCCGCCACGCCATCACCATTTGGTGCAGCCTTGTTATGTCAAACTTACCCATGTGTCGAGTCACAGGACTTCTGGTTGAAGGTTTTTTTTACAGGTTTAAAGAGGAAAAGACTTGATTTGTAGTTTTCGTGGGAATCCTCGGGAGTAGGTCGTCTTGTACGCTGGGTCATTTTAGTTGCTGCACATTTTAATTTCACTGCAGAATGAAGGGAGTGAATTTTAGAGGTCGCATTGATTTGGGATGAAAAACAATGTTTGAAGTAGTTAATAGCTGCACAATAAAGAATGGAACATTTAATGTTATTAGGTTTAAATTGTGTATGCTCACGAGAAGTTTTTACAGTATACTATATGAAAATGGTTGCAAACTTACAAATTGTAATAAGGAATGAAATATGGGGAGTAATAGGGAGTAAGGGAATTCTAAGTACTACAAACTATAGATAATGAATTTGTGTTTTTATCAATGCTAAAAGTGGGAGCTACCTTGAATGGTTTTGTTGGCTAGCATACATTTACTTGTTGATAACGGTCTACAAAACACAAATTTAGGATAATCAAAACAAACAAAAATCACAATATGTTAAATAATTTTTTTTGAAAAAGATACAGAATTGAAGAAGTATATGTTCATTTTATTCTGTCCCTTTTGACCTAAATGTCTAGAATGAGCTATCTGTATTAAAGATAAACGTTACAATAGCGTAAAATGTTTTTAAGTTCATTTGTAGATTCACCCATTTCTTGGCTCATTTAACACCAGCTGTTTTTCTTCTCTTTTTTTCTTATCGACTCGGACACTTAGACTGAATAAAAAACAGAAACACCAAAAATACTGCGCCACAAAATCTGTACAAACTGGAACAACCCACCAGAAGTAGGACAAGGAATTTGGAAGTTTGGTGGAAGGGGTAGGGGGTTTGAGGGGAAATGGGTGTGGTGAGAATGACAATCTGTCTTGTGTAGTGGTTTACTGAGTTGACTAGACAGACCAGAAAACCTCTTGGTTCTGTTGAGTAATATTTAACAAAATGTTGGGTGGGTCACCTAAATCGGCTTGAATTTATTTTGAGTTTGGGCAAGTTGATAAGAGTGCACAGTTATATGTTTATTAGTGCAAAGCATCTTTCAAAAACTTAATTCTAACATTATATAAATAGAAGCAATAATAGAAGGATAAAAAAATGTCTATATATTGTTAAATCACCAGAGTACCCTGCCATACCCTGCACACAATGTATGGAGGTTGTCTGCAGTTATTCTAGTCTTATTTACACTCTGGAATGTTTCCTGGGAATAATAAATATAAACTGTACTTCACCCTTCAGTCCTTCACGTGTAGCAGATTACCTGATTAAAATATAAAAGCAGAATATATCCCAAGTGGAAAATTAATGTAGCTGAAAGTGCACTCGATTTTGTTTAAGCTGTGATGTCATCGTTTTTGTTTTGGTGCTGGGAGAGGATTGAACGATCCATAATGAATTGATGTGCAATTTCTATTCTGTGATAGCAAATGCCATGTTCCGACTTGTTTTATAATACAGATGACATTTGTGCCTGCCAGAAGTGATAATATATGCAATGTTGGAGGTGATGATGAAGATAACTAATACTTTATAGATACTCGAAAAAAAGATCAATATTGATGTAGGTTTTTGAGCCCAGACAAGCATATTTTTTGCAATGCTGAATAGATTATTGTATTCCTGGTGTAAGTTGTGGGCAACAGGATGGGCCTTGTATGATTACTATTAACATTTATTATTGTACAGATTTTCACTTGTTACCTAGATGTACATGCGTGAACATAGTTTCGGTATAAATGTATGTATATGTATATTTTGCACGTGCTGATTGGCTGTTTACTTTGTAATACACTATGATGCCAGTTTGGGGCACAGTCTTTTCGTGGGAGGTGGTGTCGTGTTGTCATTGCAGAAAAGTAATCTTCATAAAATCTTCATACAAACTTTTTGAATGTTCATATTTAGTAAGAATGTATCTTTAAAAAAGATTAAATGTTTAATTATTTTTAAATATTTAAATCAAATATTTCATTGATTATGCACTTTTTAAAAGGATAAAAATGTATTAGAACATTTTGTTAATGTATCATTAAGTGTTTTCTGTAACTTATTTCCATTTTACTATATGATATTTACAGATTAGACTGCTAGTAAATTGGAAAATAAACAGTATGGAAATATATAATATCAGCTAAAACAGTAGAAACACAATTTGTTGTCATATTGTTAGAAATAAATGTAGTTTATGGGGGTTGGATGATGTGTTGAAAACAAATCTAACGACTGCAAGCCCTATTGTATTTGTAGTGGATCAGGTATTTTGATTAGTTGAATTCATTCTGAGTTGCATCTCCCATAAATGTTATATTTCTGTGAAAATCACCATCAAATCCATAATGTGTATTATAGTTTGTTCTGCAACATGACTTGGTAGTAAGCAGATTGTTTTACAGGGGATAACACCAGTTTTAGTTTGGTGTGTTTTTACCGAATCTTCTTTTAGTTTTTATTATTTTTGTAACTGGATTGTAAAAATATTCATTTTGGTGTATGAGTCTGTGAGTGTCAGGACGTCTGCCGTTAATATTAATTTATATATTGAGTGACTGAAAGACTAGCTGAATGAACGCATGTAGAGTTAGGGAAGGTGGAAATGTTTTATAATTAAATTAAATTAATTAATCAATTAAATAAATAAATAAATGAACTACACTTGAGCGTATTTTAGTTTTGCTAGTGATGAGAAACAATTCAGGCAAGATATGTTAATGAGTGTTTTTACTGTCCAGGACCATATTCTCAAAGCCATCTTAGCGCTACCAAATTGTAAAGCCCCCATAGGCTATAAAGTTACTATGGCGTGTTCTGTAGTGACGTCATAGCCTATGGTGGTTTTATGATTTTGTAGCACTAAGTCAGCTTTGAAAATATGGGCCCAGTCATGTAGTACTTTAAAGTTTTACGTTGAGTAGTTTGGAGAAATCGCCACTCTCTCGTATTGCAGGCTGGTATTTTCAGGGCTAGTCCATCCGGCCATTTACCAAATTCAGCAGTTGCAAATTTTGTAAGCATTTAGCAAAATAAATTGATGTAAGGATTATTATTTGTTAAAAATGAACTGTGGGTTAGTGAAATTTTTAAAGTTTAATACATAAGTTGAAATGTTCTGGTCATCCAGAGCTAGCCCTATATATGGAGTGAGATGGAAGATGCTGTCCTGTCTGGGAATGCCCATATAAAGTATCAACTGCTGCCTTGTGGTGGCTGAGAGATTCTTCTGCCACTGTCTAGACCAAGTGTCACAGTATCTAGACCAAGTGTCACAGTGTCTAGACCAAGTGTCACAATATCCTTGTTAAACACCAAATAGCCGTAGTTTAAAATGTGCCGAGATCTTGTTAAACAAACATGCTTTTTCTTTCCTTTTTAGACTTGAGTATTAAAACAACTGTGTGCTAGACACCAAATAGCCATAGTTTAAAATGTGGAGGTATTGCATTTTAGACCAAGTATTAAAATAACTGTTAAACACCAAATAGCCATAGTTTCAAATGTGGCGATATCTTGATAAACAAACTTGACTATCATTGACAATTATTTTAGTGTTGTGGTGGATGTTTACTTCAAGGTGGAGTCTAATTACATGTCATGGTCCAGTGACTATTCATTCTACACTAAGATATTTTAGATTTTTGCACTTAGATACAGGTTTTTTCTCCAGACTATCAATAGTTTATAAAACATAACTTTGTTTTTCGCAATGTCCAGGGCCCTGTTTTCAAAGTGATCTTATGCACTTACGGTGATTTTAGTGATATGATCGCTTCATAAAACGGTCTGGATCCACACCTGACATATAGTTGAAAGATTCACATCGGGTTTATCAGCGGTCATTTATGTCAGATTTAACTTTCATTGCTAGTTTACCTAAAGTACAGGTCTCATTACCTTTCCATTCAAAGATAAGAAAATTAATACGTTTTGTGACATTGTCAGTAAAATCTAGTAAAAGATGGATTATTTAGATTTAAACACATAGTAATAATGCTACATAATGTATTTTGATACTTCCAGAGCTGACAGTTGGAACTATGTTCAAAGTCATGGTTTTGAGTAAAAAGTTTCAATGTTTAACATCTACAAAGAAAATAATTATGTCAAAGAAATTTGTGTTCTTTTTTCTTTTCTTTCTTTTCTTTTTTGAGTGAATAAGTACTTGAGGATTCACAAGAATGGCTTCACTAATATGTCCAAGTCGAGGGTTGTGGGTGGGGCAGAATGTAGGTGTTAATTTAATTTAATTGTACATTATGTTTTTAACTTACTTGGCCAAAATGCATACTTCATCTGGATGTGAATAAAAGTACATCTATAGTCATTTGTGTGCAGTCGAAGAACAAGGCTGAATGATATTAAAGATACGATAACCTGAACAGAAATAATAAAAAGTATTTGAATATTTACATTATGGAAATAGTTTCTTCTATTAATTTCAGTTAAGTCATATATTAATAATTTTGTATAAGTTTGATTATGCATTGCTTAAAATTACAATATTTACATGTATTATTAATAATATATTATTGGAATGCCCAACTATTATAATGGTATACTATTAAGCCTGGTTGTATTTTACTAAGTTCTTTCTTTCTCTTGCTCAAAGAATTAATATTAACAATGCAAAAATTACCATTAGTATTTATTTTTTGGCTTTTAAGTTTTATTACCCTTTGTTTAATTTTTACAGACATAAGTAAGTGGCATACTAGTATTTAGTTATATGTTACATACATTAATGATGGTAATTTGTTTGTTTACTGTGAGTTATTTTTTAAATTCTAAACTGTAATTGAATTAAACTTTCTTGCAATGATAATAAAATGCTATTGGTGGGAATTGTATCGAAGTGTATTGAAAGTATATGCTTAATCTGAACTGTTTTGTTATTTGTTAAAATAAGGCTTTATCTGAAAAGAAAAATAAAGCATAAATAAATATGTAAAAGAAGAATGTTTTCTTTGTTTTCTTTGTTTGTGACCAGGAAGGTAAGTTACGATTTTAAGGAATCAAGTTCTTATGATCAAGTTGTCAGTCTGCTGTTCTGATGATCAACACCCTATCTGTCCTTATAGGTTCATGTGAGCAATGGCATCCACTCGGGTGTGCTCAAGCAAAACTGCTTACCAAAACGCTCATTTAGGTTACTCTGTTAAATTTACTCTGAATTTGACAGTATTTCCTCTCCAAAGTAATTTCAGGGGAACAGTTTATTGCTCACCATCGATTTTCAAACCATCAACACTGCTTTTTGAAATTGATACAAATTTAGTAGTAAGGTCTCCTTTAGAATGAATCACATGGGCAAAAGGGGACATTGTCTTTTACATTTTCTTTAAAAGGCATTTCAAACAATATTAAAATTATCGGTAACTTTTCATTAATTCTTTCTTATGTCTGTTTATTGTTTAAATAGAACTATATATTCCTATGTGTAATAATTGATGGTTCATCGGTCTGCGTAATAACACAGCTGACCTAGTTGTGTAAATTGAGAAATTTCCGTCATTAGCTAGCAGTGTTACAATTTTTTAACTATTATTTGGACACAAAATTCCAATTTAGGGTATGTAATAAATACAAAACTACATATATGTGGTTTTGTCTGTATACCTGCCACCTACATAATACAATTTGTCTAAAGCAAGTATGTTTTGAGAAAACACTGCAGCAGACGCACTAGACATCGGATGATTCTTGTCTCCTGCCTCCCCGAGGTGATGTATACACCCAATAGTCCACCCTTCCTTGTCTCCTGCCTCCCCGAGGTGATGTATACACCCAATAGTCCACCCTTCCTGCCTCCCCGAGGTGATGTATACACCCAATAGTCCACCCTTCCTTGTCTCCTGCCTCCCCGAGGTGATGTATACACCCAATAGTCCACCCTTCCTGCCTCCCCGAGGTGATGTATACACCCAATAGTCCACCCTTCCTTCTTGTCTCCTGCCTCCCCGAGGTGATGTATACACCCAATAGTCCATCCTTCCTTCCTTGTCTCCTGCCTCCCTGAGGTGATGTATACACCCAATAGTCCATCCTTCCTTCTTGTCTCCTGCCTCCCCGAGGTGATGTATACACCCAATAGTCCACCCTTCCTGCCTTGTCTCCTGCCTCCCAGAGGTGATGTATACACCCAATAGTCCATCCTTCCTTCTTGTCTCCTGCCTCCCCGAGGTGATGTATACACCCAATAGTCCATCCTTCTTGTCTCCTGCCTCACCGAGGTGATGTATACACCCAATAGTCCACCCTTCCTTCTTGTCTCCTGCCTCCCCGAGGTGATGTATACACCCAATAGTCCACCCTTCCTTCTTGTCTCCTGCCTCCCCGAGGTGATGTATACACCCAATAGTCCACCCTTCCTTCTTGTCTCCTGCCTCCCAGAGGTGATGTATACACCCAATAGTCCACCCTTCCTGCCTTGTCTCCTGCCTCCCCGAGGTGATGTATACACCCAATAGTCCATCCTTCCTTCTTGTCTCCTGCCTCCCCGAGGTGATGTATACACCCAATAGTCCATCCTTCTTGTCTCCTGCCTCCCCGAGGTGATGTATACACCCAATAGTCCACCCTTCCTTCTTGTCTCCTGCCTCCCCGAGGTGATGTATACACCCAATAGTCCATCCTTCCTTCCTTGTCTCCTGCCTCCCCGAGGTGATGTATACACCCAATAGTCCATCTTTACTACCTTGTCTCCTGCCTCCCCGAGTTGATGTATACACCCAATAGTCCATCCTTCCTTCCTTGTCTCCTGCCTCCCCGAGGTGATGTATACACCCAATAGTCCATCCTCCCTCCCTTGTCTTCTGCCTCCCCGAGGTGATGTATACACCCAATAGTCCACCCTTCCTTCCTTGTCTCCTGCCTCCCCGAGGTGATGTATACACCCAATAGTCCACCCTTCCTTCTTGTCTCCTGCCTCCCCGAGGTGATGTATACACCCAATAGTCCACCCTTCCTTCTTGTCTCCTGCCTCCCCGAGGTGATGTATACACCCAATAGTCCACCCTTCCTTCTTGTCTCCTGCCTCCCCGAGGTGATGTATACACCCAATAGTCCACCCTTCCTTCTTGTCTCCTGCCTCCCAGAGGTGATGTATACACCCAATAGTCCACCCTTCCTTCTTGTCTCCTGCCTCCCCGAGGTGATGTATCTACCCAATAGTCCATCAGGCCTGGGGGTCAACCGGTACCAGAGAGCTGACCAAGGTGTTTTGGTCTCGGCAGAAAGGTATACATCCTTGGAGTTCGTTTCTGCCTGATAGTAAACTGGAAGTAATAGCTTAAGTGTTGTATGCCACTGTGACACCCCCCCCCCCCCCCCCCCCCCTCCAAAATAATGACACCAATTCGCACCAAATGTACCTCATTCCCACCCAAAATCCCTCACTGCTTAACAATATAAAATGAACAGTGTATTGTATTTAAGGTAAGAATTGTGTGCATTAATATATTAAGGGGACATGCATAAAGTATGCCCAGGGGTGGGTGTGGTTTTGGGATATGATTTGCAAAGACATTACAGGGGAGACAAGTTTGCTTACAAAGTACCCACCCAAAAATATACTAATAAGTTGTAAATTAAGGTATGGTGTGCTTGCCAGGGTTCAGTAGCTGCTGTTATGGACGGTTGACAATATAACTGAGGTATAATGATACACCGATGAAGGGTCCACGGGAAGGACTTGTCATGTCATGGTCACAGTAACCCAGTGCAATAAAATATATAATTATGGTAGGCCATTAACTGTTGTTGGTAAAATCTGCTTGTTTAGGTATAAATATTTCACAATTTTATTACTACAGAGCTGCAAGGTACAGCGTCTTGACAGTGATCCTCCATCAGTAAAATTCAATAACCCCCTCCCAAATAGCTGATGTGTATTTTTGTGCTGGAGTGTCGTCAAACATTCCCTGAGATAGTAAAGTCTAGAACTGCCTTGCTTGATCACATGTTAACTTTGTTCAAATACAGATACCTATGGTTAACCTTGTTTAATTACATGGCGGTTAACCTTGTTCAATTACATTACGGTTAACCTCATTCGATTGCATGGCAGTTATCCTCGTTAGATTACATGATGGTTAACCTCATTTGATTACATGATGGTTAACCTCATCTAATTGCATGACAGTTATCCTAGTTAGATTACATGACAGTTAACGTCATTTGATTGCATGACAGATAACCTCATTCGATTGCATGACGGTTAACCTCATTCGATTGCACGACAGTTAACCTCATTTGATTACATGACGGTTAACCTCATTCGATTGCATGACGGTTATCCTCGTTAGATTACATGATGGTTAACCTCATTTGATTACATGACGGTTAACCTCATTTGATTACATGATGGTTAACCTCATTCGATTGCATGACGGTTATCCTCGTTAGATTACATGATGGTTAACCTCATTCGATTGCATGACGGTTATCCTCGTTAGATTACATGATGGTTAACCTCATTCGATTACATGATGGTTAACCTCATTCGATTGCATGATGGTTAACCTCATTTGATTACATGATGGTTAACCTCATTCGATTACATGATGGTTAACCTCATTTGATTACATGATGGTTAACCTCATTTGATTACATGATGGTTAACCTCATTCGATTGCATGACGGTTATCCTCGTTAGATTACATGATGGTTAACCTCATTCGATTGCATGACGGTTATCCTCGTTAGATTACATGACGGTTAACCTCATTCATTGCACGACAGTTAACCTCATTTGATTACATGACGGTTATCCTCGTTAGATTACATGACAGTTAACCTAGTTTTAATACATGATGGTTCATAGATACCTATATATATAGACTGAGTGGTATTACGAAAATGGTAGTTAAAATAACACACTGCCTCATTAGCCGGATTATGCACAAAATGTTTCATTAGGGTTATAAAAAGGTAGGTTGTTTAACGACACCAATAGAGCACATCGGCTACTGGACGTCGGACACTTGATAATTTTGACATATATAGTCTTAGAGAGGAAACCCACTACATTTTTCTATTAGTAGCTAGGGATCTTTAAAATGCACCATTCCCGGACAGGATAGCACATACCATGACCTTTGATATACTAGTGATACACTGGCTGGAATAAGAAATGGCCTAATGGGCCCACCGACGCGGATCGATCTCAAACTGACTGCGAATCAGATGATTGCTTAAATACCATTGGTTACATCCCACCCTCATTGGGGTTATGGTATAATGTGGATGTCTAGATGTTATTTTTAAAATCGTGCGTGTGCAGGGGAAGGTTTCGGGGATGAAAACCACTCCCTGCTCCAGTAAAAAAATATATAACTTGACACTCCCACCCAGAAAACTTCGGTAGCTATAGTCTAGATTCCATTCCCCTTGCGAAAACGTCTGTCGAGGTGTAGCCTACCTGCTGAGGGGCCGATACGTAGCCGAGTGTGAAGCACTGAATGGAACGAGAAATAACCCAATGGGGCCACCGACAGGGATCAATCCTAGACCGACCGCGCATCAAGTGACGGTTATTTGGCTACGTTCCGCCCCTTGTGAAATGGGGGCGGGAGAGGAGGATATATGCTTGCATGGTTTCCACTTTCTGTTACTTAAGTTATTTTTTCTTACAAACCCGTTGGTGAGAACATCATCAGGGGCGTGCGCAGGAGATTTTGCAGGGTGGTGGGGGGGGGGGGGTCGTGGTGTCTGGCGAAGCCCGACACCGCGAGCGCCGTAGGCGCGAAGCCCGAAAATTTTGAAAAATTGACCCCTTCTAGGGCTATTCTGAGATGTATTCTGCAGGCTAGCCGAGCTGCTATCTGACCACATTTTTTTGGAAAGAAATTACATTAAAAATCGGGATATGAAAAAAAATTCGCCTTGAGCAGGGGGGGTTTCGACACACACACACCCCGCGCACGCGCTTGATCATTCTTTATTTTCCATAATACTTGTTAACACATATACGTGTGATAACATTTTATAGACATACGACTGGCTGTCACCAATGCTATACCACTCAATGGAAATCAATCACTAGATGTGACCTACAAGTTAACCTGAAACTGACTATTTGTGACGCGAAAGTTAACTTTAAGCGCTATGGTCGTATATAGGTTTTAGTTGGAAAAGGCGTTTAAATTTATTTTAAAACTGTTTTCTGAAGATATGTAAGAAATATAATATTACATTCGTGTCCATTAGATACCATTTATCTTACAACTCGTTTTAAAACGTATCCAACTCGCTTTCGTTGGTTAGATACGCTTTAAAACAACGGCCGCTCATGTAGTATTCTCTGTTTCTTACACACACGTTGGCGAGAATATCATTCGTTAATTTGTATAACACATACTTGTTACATACCTGTCAACACTCACGCATTTGGCGTGAGTCTCACGCATTAGTAACAAACATGAAGCTCTCACGCAACGTGTCTCACGCATTAGTAACAAACATGAAGCTCTGATAATCTCACACTTTTTCTAAAAATATAAATATTTTAAAATCGTGGTTTATATTTTAGAGCTGAATGGAATTATATGCTGATTATGCAGGTCTCTGAATTCGTTACCTATTAATAATAATACAGCATGTTGAACCTACCCTCGGTTCGTTACTTATTAATAATAATACAGCATGTTGAACCTACCCTCGGTTCAATATCAACAATCACTCGTGGGTGCTACCGTTGACCGACTTGTATGGTTTAACATTAACCATATTAATTAGTAATAACTTGCACTCGTTCGATTTTTTTGCTGATTTTGTTTTTAGAGATTTCCATTTTGGACTTAAACAAACAACAAAAAACTGCGCCCTGGACCCGACCAAGAGCCTGCAGTCCCTGGACCCTGACTTCTAATTTTCTCACGCCTAACAATTGCAACAGGTTGACAGCTCTGTTGTTAACACATACACGTGCATTAACATTTTAAAGACATACGACTGGCTGCTCCTAGGTGATGACCAGGTCACCAATGTCATACCATCCAATGGAAAAACAAAACGGTCGAATCGATCACTCCGTGGCGTAGCGGTACAAAATAACCTGGAATTGACGTGTCTGTGACACACAAGTTAACTATAAGCAAAAGGGCCGTAAATTGATTGTTTTTTGGCATTTAAATGTATTTTAAAACTGGCTTTTTTTAAGGATATGTAAGAAATAGAATACAACGTTCGTGTCCGTTAGATACCATTTATCTTTCACTCGTTATAATACAACTCGTTGTAAGATAAATGGCATCTAACAGACACGAATGTAATATTATCTATAAAACATACGATGTAGGAAAAATGGCCAGGTGCTCATCTAAGGAGTTTTGATGAGGTCTAGACACACACCCCACCCCCTCCGAAGTGCATTCCCCACTAATATATACACCTTCACATATATACATATAATTTATTTAAACCATGTATGTGTTGAGCAAACATTGCAGGAAAAAAAGGTAGTTCAAACAACACATACCCAGAGCCGTAGCTAGCATGGGGGCATTATAGAAACTTAAAGAAAAGGAGTTTCAGACTATTAACTACTCAGTTGCCCCCCCCCCCCCCCCCCATCCCCCCAACAAAAAATCCTAACTACGGCCCTGATACCGACTCGTTAGATAAATGGCATCTAACTGACACGAATGTAGTATTCTATTTCTCACACATCTACAGAAATACGTTTAAACATCTTTTTCAATTTAAACGTATTTATGGCCCTGTCACTTGTAATTAACTTATATGTCACAGAGTAATCAATTTCATGTTTAATTATTGTTAACTTATACGTCACAGAGTAGGCCTAATCAATTTAATGTTTAATTATTGTTAACTTATACGTCACAGAGTAGGCCTGATCAAGTTCATGTTTAATTATTGAGTAATCAATTTCGACTGGTTATTTTTTTCATTGGATAGTATGGCATTGGTGTCGTCATCAACTAGTAGCAAGTCGTATATATGTCTTTAAATTGTTATTTCAAGTATTTGTGTTAACAAATATAACGAACGGGTGTGTAAGAAAGAATGTTTAACTGATGATTTACCAATATGACCCTTGAACTTATAGGGATACGAAAAACAATTTCCGGACATTTATGGGTGGGGTTTATTTTGCAATGCCCGTACATTTTTATATGAAATTTTGTGTATTCTTATCTAATACAGTTACAGATCAAGTTTAATGCCCATGATGATTTACTTGTTTTCCACATAGGTACGGATGTTAGGGCCTGTAAAGGGACATGTATTGCTTTAGCAGTACTCTCGTAATTAATACTTGTTTGACGCTGCATACAGAGCAAAACCCAAATTTAAAGGATCCAGATCATCTCCAGCTTACCGTACGTTTTAGTCACAAGTTAAGTCGTATACATGTACATACCAAATGTGGGGATTATAAACGTGTCCCATTGTGTCTGGCTGGACATACCTGGACCTTGAAGGATGTCAAAACGATTTCGATCTAGAGACTCCACCCTGAACCAACCCACTGGACATATTAGAGGCAGCGGCCACGGTGGACATACCTGAACCTTGAAGGGTGTCAAAACGGTTTGGATCTAGATACTCCACCCTGGACCAAGTCACTGGTCATATCAGAGGCAGCGGCCAGGGTAGAAATGCCTGAACCTTGAAGGATGTCAAAACGGTTTGGATCTAGAGACTCCACCCTGAACCAAGCCACTGGTCATATTACAGGCAGGGACCAGGGTGGACATACCTGAACCTTGAAGGATGTCAAAACGGTTTGGATCTAGAGACTCCACCCTGGTCCCAGTCATCGGTCATATT